>NC_056726.1:454631821-454651821 GCF_019279795.1 Protopterus annectens
TGGCACTCTGCCAGTGGCCTGTTTGCTTTACACCATTAATTTATGTTCGCTGAAATGGCGCAAGGTTCTAGAGCAACACTGACTATCAATTTGCCTGTCAAGCAATTGTTGTCTTCAAATATAAAAGTGGGGGGTGCTGTAGGGGCCCGATGCACATAGCTTGAATTCTAAAGATTTTTTTAAGGTTACAAGCACTATTTTACAAAGCATGTTTATGGACAAATTATTTCTGCCAGGCAGAAAAAAAAAGAATAAGATTAAAATTATCAGTCTTTGCCCTACAGAGTGAGCAGCTGTTGAATTCTGCTAAGTTGGAAATGTTGATGGTGTTTGTTTTGTCTTCAGGCATCAGACGCTCTTGTGAATAGATATGAAAGCTAAGCACAGAAAGTATGAACATTAGAAATGTGCTCTGTTTTAAAGGTAAACTGGATTGTTCTGTAGGAATTACTCAAAGTAGGCACTTTACAAGGCACATCTCAAAGAAATGAAGTGAAAGGTAACGTAAGAATAAATGACTTTACTTTGGCTTTTCCTTAAATCCAAAGCTAAACTCCTTGGTACTTGATCTAGGAGTGCACTACAAATAACAGGATGCAATTTGGCCTGGTTTGCTTGCTGATGGTATGTGCAAACTGATCTTTCATGGACCATTTTGGCCATGAATTGGGCCAAAATATCAAGGGTAAATGCAATATATACAGCAAGTCTGTCAGTGGTGCAACAGGCAGCACACTCACCTTTGGTGCAGAAGGCTGTGGGTTCTATTTGTACATCAGGTAGATCAACTGTTGCTGTTGCAGTGTGGCATAAAGGGGGTGTTGCACTCTTTTAAGTGTGCCATTCTTCAGATGAGATGTTAAACCAAGGTCCCATCTGCTTGAGTTGGTGGTAGCTCAGGTGGGTGTAAAAGATCCCATGGTACCTATCCAAAAGAGAAGGGGAAGGTCCTTGATGTCCTAGACAAATATAAATACCACCTCAGATCTCTCCTGAAAAGAGGCTACTAGCCAAGTGGGACTAACCTAGTCAAGAAAGGATGGATAAATAAACATATATATATATATATATATATATATATATATATATATATATATATATATATATACTTGTCTAGGACAGTCTAACGAAAGACTGTTTCACCGAAAGTGAAATGGGCTGTCACAGTTTCGTGAAAGCACTTTTAACGAAAAAAGTGCTTTCGCGAAATTTTCGTAAAAGTACAGGGAATCGAGCGGAAGTGGTAGTGAGCGAGATCAGACTACAGTGGGGATAAGGGAATATTCCCTTTCCCCCACTGTAGTCTGATCTTGGAGTGAGAATATAAAAGTAGGGGTGTGTGGGGGGTACAGGGGGCAAAGCCCCCCTGCGTAAACATGGTGTGTGTGTTTTTTTTTTTTTTTGTTTGTGTGTGTGTGTGTGTGTGTGTGTGTGTGTTTTACCTTCCGTTTACTGAAACTGCTTTTTCGGTGAAAGCAGTTTTGGTAAATGGTGTTTGGTAGGGTTGGATTCGGACAGTTGGTCTTTCGATCAACTGTCCTAGATCCATATATATATATATATATATATATATATATATATATATATATATATATATACATACATACCTACACACACACACACACACACACACACACACACACACATATATAAATATATATATATATATATATATATATATAATACATTTAGATGAGACAGGTAGCTAGTGTATTTTTGGGAGGTGGGATGAAATCAAAGCAACTAGGAAAAGTCCAAACACAAGAAAAACAAGAAAACCCCAGAGGTTAGGAATGAACCTCAGACCTTGGAGCTGTGAAGCAAAAACATTAACCACAAAGTCACTCTGCTAGTGTTTAACCACTGCTCAGCCATATAAACCAATCCAGCCTTTTCTGTGATCATCTGACACTCAGCTGTTGATCAAGCAACCCCCTTCCCCAAAATAAGGTTGTCTCTTGCCAGCACTGTCAGACAACAAACTGCTAAAGTACACAGGCTGAACTATGAGTGCTTTACCTTCTCTGTGGGTTATCATGGTGGCATTGTTTATATGCTAAGGAGGATGTGTTTGATTATTGTATATCCATTTTCTTAGTGCTACCTTTACTACTCTTGCTCTCCATTACTACTTGACCCTACCTTGCCTGTGTCATCTTCCCATCACATCTGCTAATCAGTTACTCCATACAATAATACATTCCATTAAGAAAACACTTCCTTGCATTTCCTGAAATTCAGCAGCAACACCCAGCTTCCATGAATACTGTTTGACTGGAGGCATCTTTTAGTATGAAAACGTATTTCCTCCAAGTATACTTCTTACACATATGGGATGTTTAGATCAACTCTAGCATCTTTCTTTTTTTACATGGAGTAAATGTGGATATGAGCACCCCCCAAGGAATGGACAATGATAGAAGAGCGTGGAGAAGGCTGAAGCATAAAGCAGTATAGTAATCAGTCGGAACTCAGTGTCAGGGAGAAAAGAAAAGAAAAAAAATGAGTCACTTCTGAATGAAAGAACAGTTGAGAAAGTAGACAGAGTAGTGGGTCAAATGAATGCAGTCAACATGTATTCAAAGTAGAAAGTCCTTGTATGATGAACCATTCCCAAACTTCTAATGAAAGCAAAACATACCAGTATGAGTATCCAAAGAAGAAGAAGAAATGAAACGCAAAGTGCATTCCACTATATATATATATATATATATATATATATATACGAAGTTATATATATATAAGAAGTTATAAAAATAATTAAACAAGAGCTGGTAAGGCTACAGTAATGGTCAGAAAAACCCAGGGGTTTTGTTCTTACTTTTTATTGTAATTTATTGTACTAGAAGGTGGTGTGAAAAGATCCCCAGTAATTAATTCATGGGCCCCAGTAATTAACTGTACTCACCTGTTACAAATATATAAATAACTAAAAGTAAAATAAAAAATCTAATTTCAGCAAAGGGGTCTTCTGCCACTTATAAAAATCAGGCTTGTGGCTGACTTACAACAGTGGTGATCCCTGATATACTGCTAGACTTAGGGGAAATACCTCAATTTCAAAGTACCGTCAAAGTAATTTTCTGGCATTGCTTAATCTTGCGCAGGTCTATATCTGATGGTGCTTAAAACTGGTGTATATTTACCCGTTTTTTAATTATACAGTATTAAACATCCTTACATACATTTCATTTTTGTACATAGTCTGATACTGCTTTGCAGGGTTGGGGGCTGGCATAATGGTTACAGTGTTTACCTTAGAGACACAAGGTACAGAGTTTGATTCTCACCTTTAGAAGGGAAATTGGCTAGGTTTAGACTGGCCTACAAGGGCAGCTAATCTAGTACTTCCCTATGAACCTATTCCTTGCACTTGATGTCTTATGTATTTTATGTGTAAGTGATGCAAATGTACGTTATGAAAGTGCTGTGTTGGAGCTTGTCTCCAAGGGTCTCTGCTGAAAAACAGTATCACCCAGTCAGACTTTCCTGGCCAGCAAAGACAGATAGGTAAAAAATAAATGCATATTGTATGCCACCATTGTTTTTACTGTAAACAGGTTGTGACAAAAAAGAGACTAATCTGTACTAATAAAAATAAATAAGTGATAAAATATTTTTCACTCACAGTAACCCTTCTGAAAATAAAAATGTTCTCAAAAGGAATGAAATAACTTGAACAAGACAAATTGAAGAACAAAGTGCAATACTTCAAGACAATCAACAATTAAAAAAGGGTGCTTTGTCACATATCCAAGTGACAAAAAAATGGCAAATGCCAAACGGCTGAAAATTACACCTACAGTCACAGTGCAACTAATCACATAACTAAAAGCTCAAAAAAAAAAACTGTTAACCAACACAGTACAATCAACACTAGAACCACAGGGTACATTGTCTCCATAGTTTTGCAGGGAGAAAGCCCCTCTTTTCCCTGTACCTCCACATAAATATTCTCACGCTCATGACATTGGAGGTTACTGATAGACCTACTGCCTCTACAATGTTGAGTTTCTGTTCTTACTCTGAGGCCATGCAGCTTCATAGGAAGAACAATTTAGCAGTGGGAAAGCTATGGTGGACGGAGGAAAACTTAGCATTTTATTTTTACATTTGCAGGACATAAGAGTTTTGATAAAAAATTCTCTTTTAAAGTTGCTTGTAGTTTATAAGGAAGACTCTTGTATACTGTGTGATCTGCATGGAGACATCAAAAGTCAGTAGTTTTATTCTTGACAATACTATTAGCATCACTTTAAAACATTTCTTTGTTTATGTTTGTATCACTATGGATTGTTTTGTCTACATGGCAAAGGGGTGGTTAACTATTAAAATATAGTACTTTGGCAGCCTGGGAGGTTTGCCTTCTAATATCTGCCACTGAATCTTTTTCCATTCAACTGGATGACGTACAACTTTGAAAATGTGGCAGCTGATCTTCTTAACATAACAGACAGTTTTGGTGGTTCACAGATATGAGGGTCTAGTCTTAACTCAGGGATAGTTGTATCACAGCAAAAATATTATTAGCTGTATAAAATTCAATGGGTCTACTTCAAAGGATCGAAATTTCATAACATTGAACCTCTGATCTGTGAAGCCAGGTCATCAAAGTTGCAGAATATCGAATCTTGTGAATGGAGATCGCCGTACAGTGTGGAACTGGAAATTCACCATTCCCTTCACTGTAGTGTGATGTCAGAGTTGGTATATTTAAGTAGCAGGGGGTGTGGGGGGTGGAGGGGGGCTTTCCCCCCTGCAAAAATGTGAAATGAGAAGTTTTGACTTGTTAGATTTTGTTTTTAGGTTCGATATTTTACAGCTTCAATCCTCTGGTCTTTGATGATTAGAGGTTTCGATCCTTTGAAGTAGACTCAGTTCAATGTGGCTACTAAATATTTATTTTAAATACTGTAACTGTGTCACTTTATGACTAAAATGTATAGATGTCAAGCAACTTGCATTTTTTCTACTGTTCTTGCCTATAGGCAAATCTAATATAATATATAATATGATACAACAATATAATATAATATAATATAATATAATATAATATAATATAATATAATATAATATAATATTGTGTGTATATGTTTTTTTTTTTTTTTACATTTTTGTCTCTCTCAACCCAATACTAAATATTAATTTTCCTCAAAGAGATAAAGTTAGGTGGCTTTTACTTACAGTTTTCATAATGAGAGGAGGACAGCATTTGTCCTGTTCATTCTGCCCTATTGTATTTTACCCACTCCAGGACACAGACAAGCAATGGTCAGAGTGCTGTCCAAATTCCTGTAGGTACTTCCTGACAGAACACGTTTTTTTTCTGCCTACTGTTATGTGGAAAGTCTGGAGTAACTCCTTATGTCCTCCTACAGGTGCTGCTAAAGCATGCACGTCCCCCAGCATGTGTGAGGTAAGTCTGGGACCTGTCATTTGCTTTTCAGTCTCCTGGCCAGCCCAGATTCTCAGTCAGTGTACCAACCCATTCCACTACCAATGTGGTCAGATACTCTGTCCCCGAATTTAGATGGCCGTCCACATTTGTGGTTTATCATCAGGTGCTAGAGAAAGATTGCCAGGACTTGATGGTTAAAAGAACCTCAGGGAGTAACTGTTAAATGTCTGCTACCACCCTTCTTGGTGATGCTGCAAATTAAATTCTGGAATGACAACCACACGTTTTGGGTTGTTGGATAGCACAAGGCTGTATGTATAAACTTTTCAAGAAAACTGCTAGAATGGAGAATTTGTCCCAGGTTTTGACATTTCACAAACATATTGGAGGTATTATTCCTTCAAAAACAGACAATAATGAAATGCTAAAGATCCAGAAAACTTAAAAGTGTGAAAAAAGACTACAGAATTCCACCATCAATGAAGTGCATCTATTTCCTTGTACCTGATAGTGAAAGTGGCCTAGGAAAAGCACTCAACATTATTGGCCAGTCATAAATTCATAAACAACTGAAGGACACACCTAATTGTCAAGTCGACTGGATAAACACCAACAGCAACTTAATGACTTATGTACACATTGTAAAGCGAGACTCTCTAGACAGATAAATCAGGTAAATCAAACATGAGTTAAGCAATTAGAGGCTTTACATGCATGGTCGTGTGGGTGGCACCCAGAGTTACACTTAGAACATATGTGACTAAACACTTTATTGAAAGAAGCAGAACTACCAGGTTTCATATGTTCCGCATGCAATATGGTAACAGTATTTGGAAGAATTTTATACCAAAATGAATCAACTATGGATACAGCTTTAAACACAAGGGCTATGTATATGATTAAAAACAGGTCATGATAATGCATGGCATATATGTCTGAAGACCGTTATTATACTGAGGATTTTTCTAAGACTTTGTTAGGGTGTCAGCAAAAGCCCTTCTGAAGTAGAATACAAAATAACTAAAGAATGAGAGCTGTAGGAGAAAGTTTTTAATGTAACTTATTTAAGAGCTGTAGCAGGTGTCAAGCTTGTTACAAGTCAACAAATATAGTATGTATGTATGTATGTATGTATGTATTTATTTATTTATTTTAATCCCACTTTACATGTAGTTTATTTTAGGGGGAAACCCAAAGTTGTATTTATATAGATGATAAAAAAATGTTAATCAGATAGGCCCACTGAATGTACAAACCCTTTTTCAATGGTGACCCAGGATCAACGTTTGTTTAAGTGACTTGCTCAAGGTCACACAGTAGGCAAATGAGGGTTGAGGGAATCAAACCCTGTACCCCAGGAACTACAGTTCACAGCCTTAATCCTCTGTGCCACCTGCCAGATAAAATTGCATAGGATACTAATGATAATGATGATGACTGGAGATATTCCCCTTCTAATGTGGTAGGAGACTAACAGATACTCACTTGACCACTACACTCCTGTTGTCCAAATATAGAGAAGTATGTGCTTTGTGGTTTACCATTTCTCAGCCTACCCCACTTGGTTCTTATATTTTGGTTTCAACTTGCCCATCATCTTCTCCTTCTGCCATTCCAAACCAGAGCATCTGCGGCATTCCCTATTATGTATGCATACTTAATGTTTCAGAAAATGCCATAAGATCTTTAACATTCTCCTAAAATACTCCAACTTAGGCAAATTGGACCTTGGTTTAAAACCTCCTCTAAAGGAGGACATCTTAGGAGGCATCTCTGCTGTCAGTTGTGGAAAATAAATTCCTGCATCTTATGTGGGAATAGAACCCACAGCCTTGTGTGATTTGCCATGCTTCAAGGCATGGTATGATAACTGTTGTACCACGTGGCACTTGCACTTAAGTCTGATGCCTGGCCTGGACACATATCAGTAGAAACAAAACTTGAACACAGTAGTGAGATGATGTACTTCTGAGGTGCCCAGATATTTAAATTCATCATTAAGTCCAAGTTTCATTTATTCAACTTTGCTCTTATCTTAATGTGTGGAAGTCTCTTAAGAAAACCCTGCTATCCTATTGTTCCAGGTGTTCTGATCTGTACTCTTGTTTACCTAATTCTGATTTATGCAACTGTTTGAGTTTCTATGATGCTTCTAATATATAAAACAGCTGTCGGTATGGAATGCCATTATACTAATTCTGCAACATTAATAGTTAAATGTTTCGAGAAGCAACAGTTAAAAAAGCACTATGCAAGTCCCAAATCTTTGTTATCCCCTATGAATACAAAAATATGAAATCAAAATGTATCTTGAACCACACAGACACACGCTGGTCACACATAATACACAACCCCTATCGAAAATTACACTGTTACTTAATAACTCAAAACATAATCTGCTAAACTGAAAACAAAGAAGTTAATAATAAACAATAAAATGTGAAATAAGATGGAATGCAATTATCTAATTAGAAAGTTATTATATGAATGTGCTTTATACGTAAGTGAATCCTTTTTGTATTAGTGTATCTTCTGAAAAAAAAACACTGTTGCTGAAGTCCTGGATGTTCATTTGATGCACTACTATCATTTCAGTTATTATACACAGCTTTCCAGCAAGGTTGTCCCCTGATGTTTGTTTGTGTCTTTCGGCTTTTCCCGGTTAGGGGTCGCCACAGCGGAACTCCGGTCCGCTAATGATTGGCAGTTGACTTTTACATACCGGCTTGCCAGGCCTGACGCACAACCTTCAACGAAGGTACGCCCATTCACGCATGTCTCCACACAGAAGACACTCTAGCTGAGAATTGAACCAGACAGCGTCTTACTGTGAGGCGACAACGCTACCGCAGCACCACCACCAAAAGGCCAATTCAACTTACAGCCTTTAATCAGTTAAACGCTAGCATTGTTACATTGTTTAAAAACAGCAGTGTGGATTTTTTTAACAGAGCACTAGACATCATTCTTTACTTTGCACATGAATATGCACGTATACAAGTGTGCATGAATGGACACATGTAGTTGGTAATAAAAACATTTACCCATAACCAAAAGTCGATTTTTTACTTATTACCCCTCTGCCTTTGTCATCAGCAATTTATGTACACTCAGTTCAGCCATATTCGTAAAGCCTGTCCATATTATCAGCACAACTAAAACGGATATAATTCAGGCACTGACATATAAAAATTAAAACTAATTTCACATACTGTACACACACACACACACACACACACACACACACACACACACACACACACACACACACACACACACCTAACATGTAGCAGCATGCATGTGCAACACAAAGTTTAAACCATTCCCAAGCCTTTACTCTAACCCCAGCTGGAGATACTTGCACACATACCCCAACCCCTTTGCATACACTGGCATGAATGTGCAAGACTAAATCTATCCCCTTCTTAGGCCCTAAATCTAAACCTAATCAACAACACTCCTGCAAACAAAGCTATTCCCCTAATGCCAAAACATTTGGTATTTTAAACAATTCATTCAAGTTTGATTCATTGTTTGTATATTTTATCTAAAGATTTATGTGCCAGATGTATGCATCTTTCAAGGCAGCAACACAAATGATAGGTGTTTAGCTTGAAATAGTTATCGTGTGAAAATATGGTGGACTTTTTTTCTGCCCGTCTTTAATATGCTGCAGTGAAGTTGTGGCCTTGTTATCAGGCTCTACTTTTACATTAATACCCTATTGAAATTATTTTTCTCCAGCAGGGTGTCATCTTTAAATCCTGTCCATTTTCTAAATTATTTTAGATTATATACTCAGATTTGCCTCTTGCCTCATAATAAAGATGAGAACATCCTTTGACAAAGTACACTGTAACATGTAGTATTACTTAATTACACCATGTGACTTCAAGAGAAATAACATATTACTGAATGTCAGCTGCAAATATGATTTTGCACGGCAATATTTTTATTATTATTGTTATTTATTTTTTAACTGGTTAAATCCACCAATCAAAAGTACCTTTGTTTAGAGGCAACCCCGGATCACAGCTTGATTAACGGATGTGCTTAGAGTTGCAAAGCACACAAATGGAGGCTAAGTGAGCCAAATGCATAACTAGAACAAAGTTTGTTATCAACTCATAGCCTTAATCCACTCTATTAAACTGTATCAATGTGTCTGTATCGGACAGAAAAATAAGAGTATTGTTACTGGATGTGTGCTACTGTATGAAAGTGATACTAAGCTCCCGGGCTAAATGCTAGTGAGTAATAACATTCTTCCTGCAGTCAGAGGCATTTACTAACAAATTATGTATCATCTGCCACACCCCAGGTGTAATAATGCTACATAATATATATCACTTGCTTTGCTTTACTGCTTAACTGTTCCTCTTTGGAGATGTTCCAGCTCAACAAATGCTCCATTCAGATTTGTTACTAGGGTCTTCTTCTAACTGTACCCTTTCAGAAAAAAAACATATGGTTACACAGTAAGGCTCAAAAATGCTGACATGGTCATCTTTCATATAACAGCTGTTTTTTCACATTTTTTTCCAGCCGTCAACCTGCACAAGCAATGTGTACTGTACAAGAAAAGGAGATGTATTCAGCCTTCATTATTGCAATGATTTACTGTTGTCTTTTATAGCACATAATCCTGCTAATGCCTTGGAGAACTTTTAACCTAACTATCTGAACTACGGCACATTAACATGGCATTTGTGGGAACCACTCTAAAGTGTTGTAACAACCATGCTAAATAAAGATTCATAATGTAAAATATCATGTTTCACATTTTCTTTCTTGAAATAACTGCAATTAACAGCAGTTGCATTTCAAATGAGACAATTTGCTTTGAACTTAGACCAGGAACATATATATGTGTGTGTGCGTGTACATGTGTGTATATATATATATATATATATATATATATATATATATATATATATATATATATATTTATACATACATAGATGAGTTTGTTAACAATGACAGTTGCATATATCGTTTAGACCCATTGCGTAGACAAGCTAAAAGGAATTGCTTAATTATAATGAAGCATTAAAGAGAGCAAATTTTATTTCTTTTCAGATATGCATGTATGTTTATGTTTACTATGTACGTGTATGTGCAGATGCATGTGCATGTATGTGTGTACACACATGTGAATGCATGTGTGCAATACATATTGCCATATTTGTCACAGCTGTGATGCAGTATCACTACTGATACAATTTGTTTTGCTGCCTGCAGTGATTCACTGTGTGTATCAACTTTACATTTGTTTCTGCAGCTATGTGTGTGTTTGTGTGTGTGTGTGTGTGTGTGCATGCGTGTGCGTGTACTTGTGTGTGTGTGTGTGTGTGTGTGCATGCGTGTGCATGTGTGTGCGTGCGTGTACTTGTGTGTGCCTGCGTGTGCGTGTACGTGTGTGTGTGTGTGTGTGTGTGTGTGTGTGTGTGTGTGTGCGTGTGTGTTTGCATGTAGCCCTACATTTGTCAGTGGCCAGCTGACTGACACTGAAAGAGTTTTGTGGGATGTTTGTGAATTTGGATTCTTCATTCTGCAGGCAACAAAGACATTGGCAACCTTAAAACACTGGACCCCACCCAGTTTGGGTTCGTGAAGGGCCGATCTTGTCTCCTGAACCTTATTGACTTCTTCAAATCAGTCTCCAGAGCTGTGGATGAGGGTAAGGCAGTCCACACAGCCTATCTGGACCTCACCAAGGCCTTTGACATCATCCCCCACTCTGGGATCATAGATAAATTTACTAAGCTGGGCATTAATCCCTACATCACTCGATGGGTTGCCAACTGGCTTACTGAAAGAACCCATACTGTAAAAGTAGCTGACTCCAAATCCAGCTCCAGACAAGTGACAAGTGGAGTACCTCAGGGTTCAGTCCTGGGACCTCTCTTGTTTGGCATCGACTTCTGTGAAGTACAGGCCAACACTAATGGACTCTGGCTAACAAAGTTCGCAGAAGACTGCAAACTGGGAGCCATTATTGAATCCCCAAATGATGGGGATACTCTACAAAAGGGTCTTACAGAAACAGATGCTTGGTGCCAGAGCCATGGGCTCAAGCTCAATGCCAAGAAATGTATAGTTATCCCCTTTGAGAAAAAACATGTACCCATGAATTATCACATAGGTGGCAGTACACTAAACATCGAAAGTGTGATAAGAGACTTAGGGACACAGGTGGACAGTGGTCTCACCTTCAATAACCACATCGCCACAACAGTAAGGAAATCCTTCTATGTGGCACACCTCATCACTAAGGGCTTTTCATCCAGAAAAAAGGAGGTCATTGACCCACTGTACTTACTTATCCCTCATTAGACCCATTATAGAATACAACGCCCCATTTGGTATGTACCTCTCAAGACATCTGCAACAACTGGAAAGGGAGCAGAAATACCTCACTAAAAGAATCACAGGCCTAATACAGATACCCTATGCTGACCACCTTAAAAAACTCCAGCTATACTCTATCACATATCGTCTACTCTGAGGCAATCTCTGCTTAACATACAAGGCCATGTCAAACCCAGAGCTGTTGGACATGCTCCACTTAAAGAAATCCCAATCCCTCAGAGCCACACGCTCCAGGGATCTAAAGCTTGTCATCACAATGAACAAAACATGCTGGAGGGATACGTTCTTGACCCAGAGACTTCCTAGACTCTGGAATAGACTGCCCATACATGTCAAGCAGAGTGCCTCCTTGGCCCTCTTCAAAAGGAACCTTGATGATTGGATGGGAGAAAGGAAATTCACCCCGGGGATCACATCAGTCACCCTGCTAGACAGGGGTCCAGGGAAGTAAATAGTGTGGGAAAAAAATAGCCAGGGAATTGTTATGGCTAGGCTTGTACAGGCCCTAGGGCCGATAGCCTAGTACCAACCTATGAACCTATGAATTATAACTTCTATTCATGAGGAGGTATTTATTTATTTATTGTAATATTTAGCTCTGGCATCAATTGTGTACATTCAGGAAGATGTGGGTAGGATATGCATTTTCATTTATTATTATATCTGAATTATTAAATGCTTATTACTTTTTTTGCAGATTTTCTTTAAAAGTCAGAGCACGCAGAATATGCAGCAGGTGGACAGCTCTTTCTTGTTAGGGCTGAAATTTTTTATTTTTTTTTCTCTTTTTATTCTACAGTTACTTCTTACTTGTTTACTGTATTTATTTATTTATATGGATGTGTCGATTATTTTCTATTTTGCGGATAGATTTCTTTCAGGTTTTAAGGTTTTATGATCATTCTGTCTACTATTTAGTCTGACTTTTTAAACTTAGTATTTTTATAATGTTTTAATGCTTTATTTATCTGTTTAGAGTTATACTCAAATTTTGATCAGGGTTTGAATAGGTTTGCCCTTTACCATGGGTGGGGGTGCTGTAATGTTCTGGGTTTTCTGCGTGCATTTTAATGTAGGATTTTGCATTTATAATTTTGTAGCTTTCATGTGGCAGTCTTTGTTATTTCTATAATGCAAAGCATTTTTTATTACTTGTAAATAGACCTAATTACTGATGACATACAAATAAATGCTTGATGATGTGGGTAGAATGCTGGAAATCTCTGATAATGTAAGCAGAGTGGTGATAAACAAAATGTCTAATACTTTAGTTTTGATTTGCATTTTTATCACAACCTTATTAGTGCTTTTTGCTTCATTATTCTAACAATGAATATTTATTAAAGGGTATGTTAAAATGTGTATCTAATATTAAGACCTAGGTATTTTGTTTCTCATCATTCTAACAAATCATCAGATATTCATCATTCCTTTTCCTGTACCATCAGTAACTGGACTTAATTACAGTTAATTAGGTAACTGTGCTCTACAGAATCCACAGTAGCTAGAATAAGAAAACACAAAGAATATAAAACACTTCCTCTAACTCAAGCACCATTCAAAAATACCACAAATGATAATATTAATAATAATAATAATAATCATATTAATAATTATAATAATAATAATAATAAAATGACCCAGACTGTAAAAGTAGCCAACTCCAAATCCAGCTCCAGACAAGTGACAAGTGGAGTACTTCAGGGTTCAGTCCTGGGACAGCTCTTGTTTGGCATCTACTTCTCTGAAGTACAGGCCAACACTAAGGGACTCCGGTTAGCAAAGTTTGCAGATGACTGTAAACTGGGAGCCATTATTGCATCCCCAAATGATGTGGCTATTCTACAAAAGGGTCTTACAAAAACAGATGCTTGGTGCCAGAGCCATGGTCTCAAGCTCAATGCAAAGAAATGTATAGTTATCCCCTTTGGGAAAAAACACATACCTGTGAATTACCACATAGGTGGCAGTACACTAAACACTGAAAGTCTGATAAGAGACTTAGGGACACAGGTGGACAGTGGTCTCACCTTCAATAACCACATCGCCACAACAGTCAGGAAATCCTTCTATGTGGCACACCTCATCAATAAGGGCTTTTCATCCAGAAAAAAAGGAGGTCATTGTCCCACTGTACTCATCCCTCATTAGACCCATTATAGAGTACAACACCCCGTTTGGTATGTACCTCACAAGACATCTGCAACAGCTGGAAAGGCTGCAGAAATACCTCACTAAAAGAATCACAGGCCTAAAGCAGATGACCATCTAAAAAAACTTCAGCTATACTCTGTGGCATATCGTCTACTCAGAGGAGATCTCTGCTTAACATACTAGGCCATGTCAAACCCTGAGCTGTTGGACATGCTCCACTTAAAGAAATCCCAATCCCTCAGAGCCACAAGCTCCAGGGAACTAAACCTTGTCATCACAATGAACAAAACATGCTGGAGGGATAGGTTCCTGACCCAGAGACTCCCCATACTCTGGAATAGACTGCCCATACATGTCAAGCAGAGTGACTCCTTGGCCCTCTTCAAAAGGAACCTTGACGATTGGATGGGAGATAGGAAATTTACCCCGGGGATCATGTCAGTCGCCCTGCTAGACAGGGGTCCAGGGAAGTAAATATCGTGGGAAGAAATATCCAGGGAATTGTTATGGCTAGGCTTGTATAGGCCCTAGGGCCGATAGCCTAGTACCAACATATGAACGTCAAAATATACATAGAAACTGTGATTGCTACAACCCTCCTAAAAGCTAAACCACAAACCTAACTACCTAAGTATTCCTACTGTAAAATACAAAAAGTAAAATAAGTAAACAGATAAAAGCTTTAAACATTAAAATTCTAATTAACGTGAAAGTACTAATGAAATGTCTAGAAAAGCAATTTCATCAGGAACTTAGAACCTAACCAATTTTTCCTCACAGAATCATACAAGAGTGACTGCAACTGCACAAAGCGTTGAAGAATTTATGGTGCTTTGGATAGAGAATGCACTGGACTCATAATGGATGTCCCACTGCCTCTGGTCACAAAACATCATGCCAATTTCAAGAGTTGGTACTGACTATATGTTTCATGCTGTTCCCAACCAGATTTCACAACTCTACTTAGCATTATACATACAAAACCTGCAAATTAGAAAACACATCCTCATAGGATCAATCTTTGTAGAAAATTGGAAAACACTTTGAAGCAAAGCCAAAAAAAAAAAAAAAAAAAAAAAGAATGATAGGGGCTGGTCAGCTTAGACTGATAAAAAAAGAAAAAAACAAGAACAGTTATCTAGGGAAGTGCTTTGAAACTGGAAGAATTGCCGTGCTAATATGAAAATTCATCAACATGTCTTTTTTACAGTCATGGTAATAAAAAAACTTTAATAAGTTTGTGAGGAAGCATGCCAAGTTCAAAACCAGTAGTTACTTTTTTGTATGACCCAAAGGGAACATAAGACTGACAGACATGGGTGCTGACTAGTTTATAATAAAACTCTGGAGTGCATAAACAGTTATGGCACATGATAGAAACTAAGCTCATAAAGCCTTTTGCTGATGTCATTGACAATGGTTCTATGAAACTGGTTACAAAATGACACAATAACTCATTATTTCAAATGCTATACATAAAATGCCTGATGTAACAATAAACTGCATTAAAAATATTCTCTCTAGATAGCTTACAGAGTCGCAGGTGATGGTTAATAAAGTCAGTTGATGGCTAACATCATCTCATCTTGGTTAACTGACTACCTCATAACTGCAAATTCTGCAATGAAAGAGCAATGACCTCCGGTGTGTTAACAGGGATTAATTCTCTTGGTGCCATCTTAACCTCACCAGTCATTAACAACATAAAAACAGTTTGGCCCATTATAAAATATCACTTCATACAGATGATCTTCTACAAAAAAAAACAGGATGTAGTAGCACGGAACTGTAAAACATCTTACAACACCAATGTACACAAGTTTAGTTATTGGCCCCATTCCAAATACTCCACTGAAACCAGCATAACTATCTTTAAATGCATTAGTGACTCACCCACTATCTATCAGATTAAGAGATCCCTGTCACAGTTGCAGTACATCTCTTTAAACTCCTAGGAATTCATCTACCAGAATACATCTGCTTATTACATCATGTCGATACCATGGCAATCACACTTTTCTTCCTTCTCAAATACTCGTACAAACTCACTAGTCATCTCACTGTGAATTTATGAAAAGCACTTGTGAAAAAAAATGCCTTCTTCCAAAATTAGAGATGGCTCTTTTTCGTATTTCTTTTGGCAACTCTCTTACCACAAAAATTCCTTAAAAGACCCAATACACGGTTCCCGGATCCACAAACTTTTCTGATCACTGCACATACAAGTAACTTGTTTTAAACACAGTTACCTAAGACTCCTCATTTCTCTTTGTACAAATTATTTACTAGCCACTGCCCTCTTTAACATAGTCACCAATGATGTCTGCTCCTCCCATTAACTAGACAAGTCATGAACACAATATTCTTCAAAAAACCCTCACACCGGTGCAAATACACATCAAATACACATCACTGTCTTCAATTCACCACTAATACCACTGGACGAACCTTCTCAGAACTCACTCTTGACATCCAGAACTCCATCTCACCTAATTTTTGATCTCTTCCTAATCTTGTTGCATTTTTTAATCACTACTAAATCACATCAAAGCTTCAATCCAGTATACTTACATTTCCCCCCAAAAATCTGAAACTTTTTTTTCTCTTTCTCTACCATTCCCTCTTTTACTACAGTTACCCTTATCTGCTTGAAATTTATTTTTAGTTATCCTTTCAGTTACTTCTACTTTCTCTATGCAGTACTATTTCTTTCACTTTGCATTAATCTACAGTACCCTCGTACAGTCCTAGCCAGACTCCTTCATATTGTACAAAATACCCCCTCCCCCACTTTAACTCAACTTTATTGAAAAATCAGGCTGGTATAAATGTTTACCTTAAATGAAATTCCCTTTTTATAGAATAAGGAAACATTTCTATATCAATGTTAAGTTTCAGTCTTGTAGAATGAATTTCTCACCATATTGTCAAATTAGTATGGTCCTCATTTGTTATTATTGTTCTTCAGCTACAAATAAAGGCATGCTGGGGGTGAACCCCCATTCAATATGTGCATTCTCACTATTGTTAAATGATGCCTTTCATGTGATTTTTTTTTAGCTCCCAGCCCGCATATGGTCATCAAGCCTTCCCCTTGGACTGTCAGCAGGCCAGTTCCTTCCCCCAGAGGCAAAAGCATACTGGCACATACATTTCCCTTGTGGCAACAGTCAGGACAACGATGTGTATTTGAGAAACTCACAACAGTGTCACAGGTAGATGGACTTTTTGTTTTGTTTTGCTTCTAACTCCGTCAATCTATGGCACCATTGTGAATTTTGTGCTGATATAATCAGGAAGTGCATGCAGATTACTACACGTTAGCTTCCTGGTAAGAAGTGCACAGCTAACATCACAAGTGTCACTAGGCTCATTGCTGCAGGTGACATATCTGAACTCCTGCAGACGGCACCAATGCCATCGACTGTTACTGTTGTTGCTGCTGCCTCCATTTTCCTAGGATTGTTGACGCTTGTGTTGACACACTATCATCCTCCCTTTCTGCCTGGTCTCTCATTAGCACTACTGCTGATAGCTGAATACAAGTCATCTAGGTCATAGTCAGGGGTTTATCGCTCTACACCAAGAGGATCAAGCCATGTGCAATGTTTTTATAGCATGTAACATTTCTTTCAATACTCTGAAAGTTTCTGTAATTTGAGCATTTTACAACATGATATTTCTTTATACTTATTTTAAAAAATGGCAGCTAACAACTCAAACGATATACTAAATGATTTGCCTGTGTGACCTTTTATACCCTTTGTTTTATATATTTATAGTGAGAGAGAGTGAGAGGTACAGAGACTGGTACAGATATAGCAAAAGACACAGATAACAGAATATTGGTCAATGTGTGCTTTACTTAAAGGTGTGTGTCCACCATGTAAATAACACCATTTCCAATGACACAGTTACAGGAAAAAAAAAAGATGTTTCTGGTCAGTTTTAGAGTTCTCTGTAAATGACAGCCACATAAATAATTCTCTCACTGGGTCTGGCAGTTGGTACAGAGGATTAATCAGCTATTAACAAGCTGTTTCCTGTGGTTCAGTGGTCCCGGGTTTGATTCCTTCAGCTTCTACTGCTTGAGTGTGTAACTCTGAGCAAGTCACTTAACCAAACAGCTCTCCTGGGCTGAGTTGGAAAAAGGTCCATTGAGATCAGTGCTCTACCCAAGTATACAAATAAAATGAACCAATGAACCATGAATATAATGTTATATATATAGTGCATGGCAACGGGGGGTTGCAAACAATGGTATACCATACACTTACATTTAGAGCCAGGCAGCAATTCAAATCTAAAGACCTTTTTGCTGTGGCTTGTCGTAGATGTGGCAACTTCATGCAAAATATCTTTGCTTACCTACATTTCATTCATTGTATTTAAAAACCATTAAATGCATCCATCAAAACATATTTTGTTTTAAAACAGCTTGTTGTATATAGATAGTGTGTGTGTGTGTGTGTGCGTGTGCGTGTGCGTGTGCGTGTGTGTGTGTGTGTGTGTGTGTGTGTGTGTGTGTGTGTGTGTGTAAAACTCAGTATAGTAGAAATAATTGATTATAGCAAATGATATAAAGCAGATAACATAACTATAATTAACAAGACACATAAGCACCCCCACACACACAAACAAATACACACACTCAGACTAATGTACCCGTGAAATTATTTCCTATTAGTATCTCATGCCTGATTATTCACCAATATCATCTGTGCACAGGGTACAGGTTTTTAGTATCTACTCTTACATTCTTTTAAGGTAAAGAAACAACATGGAAACAAAATAAAAATTAAGTCCTTTGCCTTTTATGCAACTCAAATGAGGAAACAATAACATTAAATCATGGTGCTTTACAATGAAATTCATGAATGGCATAACTGTTTCTCATTCCAAGCGGAAGAGCTATTGTCAGTTTCAGTCGAACACAAAGAATAAAGCATCACATTTGTTAAATATCCTTCTGAAATAATCATTTATTTTATGTCCATGTATTTTACACTTCTGGGTTCTGATGTCTAAAATGCAGAATTACTTCCTTGCACCTTAAATGTCATTCTATTTCTATTAATTTGTTACCGCAGTTATGCTTCTCTGTCTGCAATGTCACAGTCTACTGCTGTGGAAATCAAAATTTCACAAGGTGAAAAATTATGATGTTAGCAACAGTAACACTGAAAAGATGATACAGAATATGAAGCACATTGATCCTAATTTTATTTAAATTTCATCAGTAACAAATGAAGCAAAATCCTAAAATGTATGTAGACTAAAGGCAAAACATTATATTTAAAACTTCCTTGGCTTTGGAAAATAGCTTTTGAACACATAATAGCTTCTACCCCCTATTCTGATGATTTGACAGAGTGAAGTGCAGTTGTTTAAGTAGGTAGGGGTGAGTGTGCGTTTGTGTGTGGGTATAGACAGAGATACAAGTCTAATCAAGAGATTGAACTATAAAAAGTTCAAATGCTAAGCGATATACAAACAGAATCAAAAAGATTTTAAAGCAAAATACCTCAAATCCCAAAGATTTGGATAAAACAAAAACTGTTTTTGTTGCAAGGGGAGGGAGTGCCACAATTCATAGTAACTCAGAGTGCGTAATGTAGTTTATTACCCAGCAAAATATGATTTAAAAAACTTTGAACAATACATGTAGAATAAATCATTAAGAGTTTAAATTATAATGAAGAACTGTAAGTCAGGTGCTCACCACTAATTACAGCTTATGTGAGATGCAGGATTTCAGTTTTAGTGTATTTATGATTTAAACAATGTTACTGTATGAGTAAAACTAGTAATGGTTTTATGTTACATATTTGCAAAAAAAAGAAAACGGCACAACTGTAGAATAACAATACGGCATGGCTGTATGAATGAAAGCAAAAAAGGCAGATCTTAAATAGCATCAATTTGAAATGTACGTTGGAGATATGGAAAACTGCACATGAACATGAACCCTGTAAATGCTGTGTTCCTAATTGTTTAGTGCATAGCTGAGCTCTGATCACAGTTTAAGCACATCGAAATACTAAATCTCGAACAATGTCAGGCAGAAGGGTGATAA
>NC_056726.1:454656821-454729321 GCF_019279795.1 Protopterus annectens
ACACAGACATCCTCCAAAAGGGTCTCACTGAGACAGATACCTGGTGTCAAAATCATGGCCTCAAGCTAAATGCCAAAAAGTGCACAGTCATCCCCTTTGGAAAAAAACAAAGTACCCACATATATATATATATATATATATATATATATATATATATATATATATATATATATATATGGGTCTATATTATAACATCAAAGTCTTACAACTTTGAATGTTATAATATCGAACCCATTAGAGTGAAACACGAGAAAACCGATCAGTCAGAATAACATTTTTTTTTCCCAGGGAAAAGATTTGCTGTTCCGACAAACATACACACAACACAAGCACACCAAAATAAATAATCCACACACATACACTTCACAAAGCCCTACACTAAACCATACATACACCACTAGCTATCCACTTACCTTAACCCAACCCTAACCCTAACCCTAAGGTCCCTAACTATTGCACACTCACCTTACCTGCTCCCTAACCCCAAAGTCCCTATCCCACATTCACCTTACCCACTCCCTAACCCTAAGGTCCCTATCGCCCACTCACCTTACCCGCTCCCTAACCCTAAGCTCCCTATTGCACACTCACCTTCATTTGCACACTTACCTTAACCCAGTCCGTAACTTTCGCTCCACAGTCAAGGAAATAGCGAAGCTGCAGAAACGGCCCACTGAATACTTTCCCTAGGAAAGTATTCAGTGTTCTGCAGCTTCGCTATTTCCAGCGTTCACTCTAATGGGTTCGATATTATAACTTTTGAAGTTGTAAGACTTCGATGTTATAATATAGACCCATATACACACACACACACACACACACACACATATATGTATATATATGTATATATATATATATATATATATATATATATATATATATATATATATATACATATATATGTATAAGAGCCACAAATACGAACATGATAACAGGCTTTTTTTCTCCCACATAATACTGTTGTTAAATGTAAGAGACTAACCATGTGATTAAGATCACAGACAGCAGGCAGAACAGTCTTTGAAATCTATATAAGATGCAGTTTTTCTTCTATATCTTTCAATGTCTCTCCATTTCTCTCTCTCTGTCTCACCTACCTTTTCACTTTTGTAATCAAACCACAGAAGCAATGTTATTTCTAGGGCTGTAAATTGTATCCAAGTCTCTGAATAATTTCTCATTCCCTTCTTCTGGCTGGCCTAAGTTCATTAATTATAAGTTGCCACTGTCAATCTAGAAAAAACACACGTGATTCTGGAAGTAATTATAACATCTGATTTTTGTGTCTGTAAAATGTATGTCTGGTTTTCAGTCATGTATTTTGCTACGCCTCTACCTCTTTTATTTTCTCTTTGACTCTGGGTGTCAGAGGTTAACAATTAATTTGCTAACTTCCTGTTGTTATTGCTTACTTACGATTTACAAAGAGGTCATAAATAGACGTATTGACTTAATGTAGACTTCTGAAGTTGAAAAATTTCTTCCTGATTTCATCTCAGTAATTTTTTCTCACATTTTTACTTTTTTATAAATAGTATCGGCATTTTTTCCTGAATAAATCAAACTTTATTTGCATAATAAGAAAATCTGATGTCTTAACAAAAGAGTTTTTTGCAACAGCTTTTGATGTTAGAGACAAACAGTGGCATTAGGGTAAGACCGCCATAGTCATTCCTTCGTTCTTTTGAAATTCATGGGTTCATTATTGCTAATTCTTCCTTGTCTGCTTTCAAGCCTCATTCACAAATTTCTCTGTGGCCTTAAGTTTTCTATTCCTCCCCACCCCCCTTTCAGGTAACAGTGCTACTGTTTTTCTGTGTATTGGTCTCTCCATTGTCTGCTGATCACCAGCCCTTTGATGACTCAAATGTCCCATTCATTCATGTTGAGCTGACAACCAGCCATGAAAGGTAGTCATTCAGGCAGCCACTAATATTTTCGCAGACCTACACCCTCCTACAGCAGTCTGACTGTTATGTGTTACCCCCACCACTGTAAGCGCCTTTTAGCATATGCACTTTCATGCATGTCTAACGCTCTTGAGAGTTCATATGCTCTGATTGATGGGCACTTGTTCCCAGTCCTTATATGGTACTTGCTAGGACATTCAGCCTTGGATGGTGTCAGTCTTTCAGAGGACTATGATGACACCTCCCCTCATGATGTGTGACCTGGCAATGAACACCAACTCCCATCTTCTCTCACTGGCTCTTCCATGCCTGATCACTAAGTGATCCCAACACATCCAATTCACAGACAGGGCTTTACTCCTCTGTTTCACAGAGCTGGCAAGTAACATTCTTATTTGCTAAACTCTGGTGCTGCAGTTCTGAAGCCCATACAGTCCACTCATTGTTAAGAGCCTTGTAGATGTGCCCCATATGACACTACATTGTTGATCTGCTGAGATGTCATCAGCTGCCCTTATGTCATAATGATGCACTGATCACATTCTCATGGTAAAAGCTGATGATAACATTCAGCATTTTATTTTCCACATATTTTGAATTGGACTTTTTATGATGGAGTACAAGTTCTGATTCAAAAACTTAAAACAGTCCACTTGAGATATTTCTCTGAAAACTATTGATTTTTTTTAAGATGCACATAAATAATACACTTCCTTAATATACAAGTACTTTTGAGGTCATAATGGTACTTTTGAAGTAGTTTGAAGATACATATCTCTTGAAGAAATCAAAATCAAGTCCATGTATTTCCTGGTTATTGGAAATCTATTTTCTTCAAGTCTCTTGACAGAAAGAGTACTAAGAAATTGATCTCTACTCAGTGTAAACAAGACTGTTCCCTACGGTGCTTTTCTTTTTTTTAAGAATAAAAAGATGCATTTGATTTCTGAAGCATAAACAAAGGTATTGTTGGTCTAACAATGTGTCTACCATTATTTTAATTCACTGCCATTGATTAACTGATAGGATTTGACAGTATCGTTTTAGTTTTATAAGCAGTCTTTAAAATGGACTACATTGCCTCTGTTCATATATATGACTCATAAAAGTATATCAGATACCCCCCACGAGTCTGTTTATTTTTCATTTATTTAAGCACACAAAACCCTTAATTCCTGGTTTTGGAATACAAGGCATGGAGACAGACTGCCCAAATGAGTAGGGGGACAGAAGCAACAGATTAGAGTGGGACTCGTGTGAAGTACATATGAGGGTTGGCGTTTAGTCGTGACCTTGCTCTACAGTATTTTTGGATAACGATCTTTACTGACAGGTGAAATAAACTCTAAGTTCTTGTGGTTATCATTACCTTTGTGCAAACATCTACGTGCAGAGGAAGAAAATGCACTTATTTATGCTGCTGAGTAACATTTTGAATTTAAGTTGGTATTTTAATTGTATTCAAGAATATAATCTGGTGTGTTCCTGTTATTCAAAAATGTACAAAAGCAGGTGCAGGAACTGAATCACATTGTTTTTATACCATAAATACCATAATGTTAAGCAATAAATTAATATGCAAATGTAAGAAAAGAAAACTGTGGCTGGTAGCTCACTGAAGTCAGTTGTTAGGAAAAGGATGGCAATACAGCATATATTACTAAAAATACAAAAAATATACTACTTTAACAACACTACATTTACACTACGATACATGAAAATATATGCATGTATTACAATGACACTCTATGATCTACATTACTGAAAACTTCTTTCAGTACATATAGTTTAATTATATCCATTGTTTAAGTGAAGCGATACATTAAGGATTCTGTTAAGCTATGACACAGGACACAACAGCAATACAGAGTAGCCAATCAGTCTGCATGTTTTTGGGAACTGAGAAGTAACCAGACAGACCATAATCACAGGTAAGGCTTGAACCCTGGGGGAGAACATTACCTAAAGTCAGTACTGAACCCCAGACCCTGGGATATATAAAGCATTAACCTTAACAACTGTGCCATCTATCCACTCTTGGAAAGAATGTAATACGCTGATATGACTGCTGATGTGCAATAGTGAGCCCATTTCTAGGGTTCAGTGCTTAGCTAAGAAGTTTAATATATCATTCACTTCTGTTTGTACCAAAGTGCATATGCTGAGAAGAATGGACTTACTAGAGTGGTACGAGATATAAAAAGCAGTCATGATGTATGACAGTAATATCATGATATGGCTGCTGGCCATTTTAAAAAGACCACAACCAAAGAGGCAGTGCATCCTCAAACTTGATGCAAAGATAATAAATCCACAAGAGCCATGCAAAAGGCATCCAACATGCAAAAAAATTTTTATTTAAACAAAAGTAGTTATTATACAGGGCAAACAACACAGACTGGTTATGCCCAAATAAGGTACCCCTTGTGGCTAAGTGAAAGATTTTGTAAAACTTACCTATAATCTAGATTTATAAATCAAAGTATAATGGACTTAACAGTACCTGACAGTTAAAAAATATTATGCTGGAGGGTAGCAGATAACCAGATAAGAAAAACAAGATTGTGTGATGGTGGCAGGCTTGCCTTTCTCTGGTGGAGGATGGTGGGGGTTATTATTCTGCCCTGCTGTAATGGCATCCACAGTGGAGACTTAAGGCCAGAACACAGACTGCCTAACTAAGAAGTGGAACAGAGACAACAAACTACAATGGGACTCACATGATGTACATATGAGAGTTGGAGTTTAGCCTTGCTCTACAGTATAACTGTGAACATGGAACCCATCACCCAGTCACCCCTTAAGTATCTGTGTAATGAGTGTGTGTGTTTGTGGGTGTGGGGGGAGGGTGATAATCTAATACCAGTGAATGTGTGTGTGTGTGTGTGGGGGGGGTAAGCCTCCACTCTCAAAAGGGTATTAATGGGCAACTGGTATGTCTGGTCCCTTGAGGCCAACTGGGAATGATAATGCTTCACCTCAAAGGGATGTAAAGGGCAGCAGAGGGGGCCTGGTTACCTGAGGCCAATACAATGCACATCTTCACTTCTATTGGGTATAATGGACAAACTGCATGCCTGGTGACCTGAGGTCAGTGGGGGGACAGAAAGCCTTTGCTCCAAAATGGGTATAATGGCCATCAACCAAGGTGAGTGCATGATGCTTAGCCTAAAGAAATTAAGATAAAAAAATCTTTGCATAGTTGTATAATTATCTACATTTATGGTTCTTTGCTAATTCTAAGCATACTGTGTGAATAATCTCTTTTTTGATTAAGTTAACAGAATATTTAATTTGTCTTTGAACTCTCTGGACATTCAGTACAAGTAGAAGATAAATCCTCATGAACCTATGTATTTGAAACTGAAAAGAGTTTTGTTTCCTAAATGCAATCAATCAATAATGGATAGAAAACATCTTGGGCTTGCAGTGAGAAGAAGAAGCTGTTAAAATATGGGGGACAAAGTCATCACTGCACACCGCCAAGTGTTAGGTGCTACCTCTCTGCTGCTGTATATATATATATATATATATATATATATATATATATATATATATATATATATATATATAATGACAAATGTAGCTACTAAAAATGTAATCATGTAATTGCATGGCTCTTTGACTTGCAATCCAGTCAAAAGATAAGCCTGTTCATTTCAACAAATTATTGTTTACAACAACAAAAAGGCTATACCCAGTTACACAGAAATTGTGAGGTTTCCTTACTTTCTCTCAGCAATGGTTTGGCAGTACAAGGTTTTGTTGGGTCATGCTCTGATCTTTTGAGTAGGGTACATGTGAAATGCATACCATGCCATCTTGCAAAACTTCAAAAGGAATGTTAAACATAGCTGTTCACATACTACAGCTAAAAAAAACAGCTCTAGGAGTGCAGAAGACTTGCTAAATGCAAAAATGCTTGAGAAAGGTAAAATAAAAATATTAATTAAGTATGACTTCAACCTTAATCTACACTCAAAATATGTATATGTATATATCTCTCTCTATTTATATATATATATATATATATATATATATATATATGCATCTCTCTCTCTATTTATATATAATACAATCTATATAAATATCTATATCTGTCTATATATATATTTTTTAATATATATATATATATATATATATATATATATATATATATATACACACACATATATTTAATAAATCTTTTAATAAAATACATGAGGACATCAACTGAAGTAATTTGCTAACATTTAGCATATCCATTTTCTTCTGGAATATAAGAAATATTTCTAGAACATGCTACAGCAGAAAATACAGCATCACGGTGTGATGCACACTGATGAGGCTGGCAGATGCTTTCATCCCGCGTCTGAAATGATGGGTTCACTATCGACACAATTTATGAGAAGCATACCCCAGACCTCATAGAGCTCACATACTTGGCCATTAAACACCTAACTATCTCTGAACAATTTCAATGCATTATCTCGCCTTTTCCCTGGGGCACAAACGTCGCTCGTCCATACTTTTAATATATTTTGCCTGCATGAAGCAGATGTAGTTATTACATGCCTCCAGATCACAACTTATAGAAATCTCTCTTGGCTCCATCAAGTACCAGCCAATATTACAGTTCACCCAGTTGTACAGGCAGTAATACAAAAGTTCAAATAGCGCAGTTTGTCTCATGACAATAGCATCCTTTATTGCAGTAAGATGTGACTACAGCAGTCAATAATACCTTTCTTAATAGATTCTTTTTGCACAAGTGTAGCATTATTGCAATGCTGTTCAAAAAAAAAATCTTAAAAAATGTAAGGCGCTTCAAACAGAACAGTCATCATTTACAAGGCATGCTTACAGACTACGTCTCAGACACAATAAATGCTGTAAGGGAAATGTACACTATTGCAATTCTAAAAATGAGGTTGAAAACATTTGGATTTGTAACACCTCTACAAAGCCAGAGAAAAAAATATGATTGAGTTACAACAGAAAGCGAATGCAGACCAGGAAATAGAGGAAGTTTTTTTTTTTAGCCTTGCTTTGGCTGCCTTTCACAAATGTAGTCATAAACATAAAACCGAAATGAAGAGCTAAACCTCATGCATAGGTGTCAAGAAGGGCACACCCAATAATTTTGCACAAAATGGAAAAATACATTTTTTTTTTAAATATGCGCTTACAAACCTCCGCGGATACAGAATTTTACTAAACTTTAATTAAGACTTGTAAAAAAAGGAAAAGAGCCAACAGCTTTCTTATTATTTTCTTATAATTCTTACATCGAAAGAGAATAGAATTATGAGACCATATGAGACTTTCCGTAAACCTTTTCACCTTTGCATCTACAACAATCACTTTTGCTTTTTATGTTATTATGCATTTTTTTTTCAGACACGCTTAACAGGAAACAACAACAATCCTGTTCCTTCTCTGCAGACCATTCATAGGTCATCTCAGTTTTCCTTACAAAAAAATGGAACCGTATAGAAACTAATCCTTTGCTTTTAATTTATGACTATATTAGTATAAAACAAAGAAGTGCAGAAAGAATAAACGTGTAATCTTTGTAGTTTGGTGTGATTGGCTAGTTTTTGCAAATATTCTATAGTTAAATTAGTCAAATTATGAATACATGTGCTAAAATGCATATTTCTAAAAGCAATTTTACATGAGAAAATAAAGCTAAGTTAAAAACATAGGCTGTGTGCTAATTGTAATGGATCTTCGTTTATAAATTTCTCAACTGTTTAGGGAAATGGAAGCCATGTTATCATTATCACGAGCAACTTAGTAATTTAGCTGTTAACTAAAACAAACTGACTGCTTCATAAGGTCATTAGCCTACTGAGCCTAAAATGTTTTTTGATAAAGCCCTAACTTCTCCTTGTTGACAAGTATCTCAATTCTTTTCAACAGCTTTTGGTGTCTACATCAGAGGAATGCTACACAGCCATCAACTGAGGTAAACCAAGTGCCCTCTGCCAGACCTTGTTAAACTGTTGCTCACTAGAAATGGAACACAGCTGCTGGGTTTTTCACCTGTGGCAGGATTAATTAATGATGTTACCAAATTATCATCTGCAGTTCTAGAACAACAGTCTCTGTATAAAGTTTCATATAAAAAAAATCTGTGAGAAAAATACCCTCTCTCATTAAAGCAGTGGTCATTATTTTTTTAACTGTCTAGACAAAGCAACAGAAGGAAATCAAGACTTCTCTGAATCCCTAAGCCAGTAGTTCTCCAAGTGAACAAGTCATTTTTTTAATGATTTTTTTTTTTTTATATGCCCTCTGAAGTAGCTTACGGCAGACTGTGAAACTGAAAAAGTATGTGTGTGTGTGTGTGTGTGTGTGTGTGTGTGTGTGTGTGTGTGTGTGTGTACATATATATATATATATATATATATATATATATATATGTGTGTGTGTGTGTGTATATATATATATATATATATATATGTGTGTGTGTGTGTGTGTATATATATATATATATATATATATATATATATATATATATATGTGTGTGTGTGTGTGTGTGTGTGTGTGTGTGTGTGTGTGTGTGTGTGTGTGTGCATATATATATATATATATATATATATATATATATATATGTGTGTGTGTATGTGTGTGTGTGTGTGTATATATATATATATATATATATATATATATATATATATGTGTGTGTGTGTGTGTGTGTGTATGTGTGTATATATATATATATATATATATATGTGTGTGTGTGTGTGTGTGTGTGTGTGTGTGTGTGTGTGTGTGTGTGTGTGTGTGTATGTGTGTGTGTGTGTGTGTGTGTGTGTGTGTATATATATATATATATATATATATATATATGTGTGTGTGTGTGTGTGTGTGTATATATATATATATATATATATATATATATGTGTGTGTGTGTGTGTGTGTGTGTGTGTATATATATATATATATATATGTATATATATATATATATATATATATATGTGTGTGTGTGTGTATGTGTGTGTTTATGTATATATATATATATATATATACATATATATATATATATATATATATATATGTGTGTGTGTGTGTGTGTCTCACTGGGTAGCATGAGGAATATTTTTCCTGAACTTCTAATCACGACAGCTGTGTTGAGGTTGGAATTGAACTATGATTGATGATGATGATGGCTTGAGCTGTCATTTTCCAGACTGTGCAACCATGCTCTTGTTTCTCACTGGCTTTAACAAAGGTGGCCATTATTCTGAAAAAAAAAAACTTAGCTTTTTCTAAAACAGGTAATTAATTTAAGTGAACACAGCAACATTATACAGGGCTACCTAAGGTCAGAAAGGCTCTGTAACATTTCAGTTCAGTCTCGCCAATTACGTAATGTATTATTTACTTATTTCATGACTGTTATCTGGTTTAGACCGATTAAGCAAAACTGCTTCTTTTCAGGTGTGACCCCAAAATTGAGCTTGTGGTTAAAGGAATTGTTAAAGTCACACATCAGAAATAGGTTAGCATGCTGTAAGTCTTTTAGAAAGGTTAGCATGATGTAAATCACTTTATTATTCCTACCAATTGCACCACACTTCCACATATGCTTGAATTTAAAAGAAATAACTGTCACGTGTGCTCATAAACATATATGTAAACATATACACACAGAGTTCTACAAACAAATGTAATAGCTCATAAAAACAGGAAAGATATATGGAATCATGCCTACAAAAATTATCTGGATTTGTGCCAAGCTTAGGTCAGGTTACATTTCTAACTTCAGAGTGTGATGTTAAAGTAGGTTGCTTTTTATTTTGTATACTATGTTACAGTAACTCTGGGAACATCATGTGACACAGGTCACAGTAGAATTACGAAAAAGATACAACCTATATTTTGTGGCTAGCTACATAGCTGTCAGAGACTACTACACAACTGGTGAGGCTAAGATATTTAAGTTTGTATCACAGGTGCACTGTATCTTTTCTAAACTGCCTACAAACAAGATATTTATAAAAAGGCCAATGGAAAAAAGTTGCATGCAAGCAATTAATACAGAAATGGTTTGAACCTAAATATCACTTAGAAACAATCTGCAAGACACTACCAAAAAAAAATTTCAAACAAGAAATAGCAGAATGAACCCCAGAGAAGATTCCAGTAAATATATTACACCCATTATTTGCCAGATCATAGCACAGAAAATGCTGAACACCCCTGTAGGTAAGTTAAACTGTATAGCAAACTGAATACACAAATTTAAATTCACAACGAGGCATGTTAATAAAAATGTTACAGTGAGAAGACAATCCTGCTAAAGTGGATTGAAAAATTAAGTACAGAAGTGAGCTTTGGTCATCAGAAAATGGGCCATTACCCCACCATAAAACATTCCACGACATCCCTTGCTATGATTATAGAATGGATTATTCTGCGAAAATGTTGTTCATGTGAATTCCCTTGCTATAATTACTGAACTGATTATTTTAGGTAAATGCTGTCCATGTGATGTGATTACAGAATTGATTATTTTAGGTAAATGTTAATTTTAAACAGCAGTAATGTCTTCTGGCCAGTATAATGGGATAATAGATCATCTGAAATATGCACTAAAAGAATCACACACAACACTTTTGCTACTTATTTCATAATATTCTAAGAAAAATCCCTAATGGCATAAGGGTACTCATTACTTGTTATACCAATACATAGTACTCCACATTTTTTCACGTTAAACAAAACTTGATGTTTTGTTAATGTTTTATAAACCACCAATTAACCAGCTAATCAAGCCCTGTTTGTAAAACTACATGATTATAATTATGATTACTTGTAATGCAATTTTTCAGTCATTCACAAATTTATTACAACTTATGGGATTTGCAATTGGCACTGATCGCAACTAGTGATGGAGGTGGACTGGAAATTAAAGGGAGCCAAGAATTTTCTCAGCTCCCCAGATTAAGTGTCTGTGGTTGAGCTCATAGTCAACCCTTTGTACAGCAGGCACTGGAGTATTTACCTGTCCTCTACCCTTCTGAATGCTTGACCTAGCTCCAACATCTGTTGTGTAGCCTTATTTGGTATGCACACAACCCATGCTCACTGAGATGTCTCATTCAGATCCCTTACAAGAAAATGATACACCATTTGTCAAGTGTACTCTCCTAGATATAAACTCAATGAAAATGAATCTACTGTACTTGACGGTAAAAGTCCTACATCATCTTTTGTTTCAAGGGGATGTCCACTGCACTATCCCATACCATTAACTCCATGGTCACATAACTGTGGTTGAAAGAGAAATACCCTCCAAAAGCAAAATCAGCAATGCAAATACTGATTGCACACAGCAGGCACAAAATGCCAAACATATTGTAGGACTAGGCACTTCAGAGCATCAGCATCATACAGATTACATAGGATAAGATTACATTTAATAAATGGTAGGTTTGTCATATCTTTCTTCCTATCAGCATGTGTAATGGCAGGAGTACACATATATAGAAATACCCAAGTGCTTTTTTCTCTCCATATAGTCTTTATGAGGCAATAACTAAGAGGAAGGCGCAACTTTTGGGCAGCACAAATAAAAGACCTAGACAAATTTGCGAGTCTAGTGGTCTGACTCTAGGACTCTGGAAGATAAGTCTTTGGATCTCAAAATATTTAAATCCAGGGGATCCTCAGTATGTTGGCCTGCATAGTCATGTGATGTGAAAATATGGAGAACTTGTGGATCAAGGAAGGCTCAAAGGATTGATTTATTTACTCAGATGTGGGATAGACAAGGCTTGCAGATAAGACAGTTCTAGTATTTTCTCCAGTTTCACCACAGGACCAATCAGGAAAGTAAATGCCCTTTGCAGCAGCAGTACAGAAGTGGCAAAGGGATAATGGCTCTTGTTTGGCTAGCTGGAAAAGGCAACTATCTGAGACTCCACTATGGTAGGCTAGGCATATCTCCAGAGAATGTCTGATGGTTCTTTTGGTAGCAGAGAGAGACACATACATACACACACACACACACACACACACACACACACACACACACACACACACACACACACACACACACACACACACAGACACACACACACACACACACACACACACACACACACACACACACACACACACACACACACACACACAGGTCTCCAGAAGGTAACATATGTAAAGTATTCAAGATGTGTTTTTAGACAAATTAAGAATGTGTTGCAAGGGCAATGGCTCCCAGTGAAACTGTTATTAAAAGGCATTTTAGAATATGCAACATGTTTGCACTGTAGGAACCCTAATCAGATTGCCACATGGTGTGACCACTCTCCCAGGACTTTAGCACTGTGCCAGGAGGCTTATGATGATGGAGTTAGCCAATGGTGAATTCAACCAATTCATACATGCTTCTCCTTTAGAAATATCCAGTTAACCATGCTTGGCAAAGTGGAAAACTTGGCTTGTCCAAGCGACTCTGGGATGAAAGGTATAGTTTTTGCAAATATAAATATCTAAACAATTATTCTGGCACTTACTCATGATATCTCAGGAGATGCACAAACTGGGTGAAAGAATTTTCTCTCTGCATATTAAAGACTGTTGGGAGGTGGATCTGAAGAAATTTGTTCAGCAGGACTCACATAAACTGTTATAATTAGGGAGGAAAGAAGGAAAGTATGAATGTCTTTTTCTTTCTTCTAAGTTTTTTTCTTTTCTTTGTCATCACCAGTAAAGCTGGTCAGATGTTGTAATGCCAAAAGGGACTTGTTTAGTCTTCAAATATCTTTTTCTTTCAATCAACAGAGTAGCTGAATAATGTTAGTGTACATATGTACATATCTTGGTGCTGGGTCAATTTCTTTGTTATTTTGAAAGCTTTCATTAAAAATGACTTGATGAAAAATTATTACCTTCTGCAGCACTGTAGATTCTGTTTGCACTACTTAATTATACCTAAAAAGTACTACTATAGAGTAGTGCATTCTGTCCAGCAAGTAATCCTGCATTTTAGTGTAATTTCACCAATGCAGTGAAATCAAATAACTGCGTATTCTTCATAACAGCCTCATACAGACGTCATACATTTGTACTTTATTCAGTCATACTTTTAGATAAACAAAATCCAAATAAGTGTAACCATTGCACTTGCCAAATGTTTTTTTCAAACTTGGTCATTTTGTACATTTAAGTTGTCAAATTCTTGGAAGCTTCACTGAAACCATGTAAAAGACTGATGAATCAGATTTCAAAAAAGCTCGACTGGTTATTTTCTGAGAATAAATGCTTAAGTGAGAAAGCAGGGTACATGGTAGTTTTTTTTTCTTATTTTTTGAAGACATGTAAACACTGGGGTTTATATGAAATATTATGCTCTGGCAATGAAAAGGAAGCATCTGGATTATATAATCCTGCCTGTACCCTACAACAAACAACTAACCCTCACCTTCCTATTTTTCTTGTCTCTCTCCTCCCATCTTTCTGTCTACCATCCTAACTTCCTCTAACTTTAATTACTTTCTCCAGTCCCCCCATCAATCCTTTCCCTCTCTCTCCACATCCCCTTCCAACTTTTGTCTTTTCTGCTTTTCCCAGTTAGGGGTCGCCACAGCGGAACTCCAGTCCGCTAATGATTTGCAGTAGATTTTTTGTGGTGCCGAGTTGCCAGCTCGACACCCAACCTTCAGCAAAGGCACGCCCATTCTCGCATGTCTTTCAGAGGCCACTCGACCGCGGGGAGGACATGCTGACTCCACACAGAAGGCACTCCAGCCGTGAATCGAACAGGAGAACCTCTTGCTGTGAGGCAACAATGCTACTGCTGTACCACCGTGGCATCCCCTTACAACTAATTCTTTATATTCTTAATATAACACATCTCACAAGCTCCCTAAGTACTTATCCATATATTTTACAGCATTTTATCCCTCTCACTTGTACTAAATCCATTAAAGATTAAGCTTTCCTCTCTTGAACAATCAAATAATGTGCTTCTTACGAATGCCTATAATCCAACTTATTTTATATTTCGAAAAATTATATTTTATGTGATCTTAATTTTTTCTATCCAAAATGTTAATTAATATTTATTTTAATATGTATTTATACTCCTAGTGTACCTCATGCATCTATCCTATGTTATTTATAATCCGATATTGTATGTTTTTCAGTTAGTGTCAATTTATCGCTACTGCTGGAGCTTTTCTCCCCAGGCATCCGCTGAAAATGGGATTCTGACCCAGTCGGACATTCCCGGTTACCAAATGTCAGTAAATATATAAATAATAATATTGTGTTTATCAATAGTCAACATCCTGATTAAGTATAGAGGAAAATAAACTTTCCTCAAAAATCCAACCAAAGTTGCTTTCTGCATACCAGATCCTTTAAGTATGCTCAAAAGTGAAAAAAAAAAAAAGTACTCACACTTAAACCACCTATAAGAAGGAATAAAATATATCAAATATATTACACAGGTATTCATCTGAAGTCACAAAACACATCTTGAAAAAAAATGCTAGCTTCTACAAAGTTTAAATAATAATATTGAAAACAAATTTATGGAAACAATAAATGCACTAAAATGATAAGAAAACTGACCAAAAGGGAAATAGGGATCTTTCTGTTTATCTCACTTTCTGCTTCAAGCACATTTCCTTGGTAGATATAAATCTTTTGGATCTTGCAGTACAGAACTGTAAATATCACTGTTTTACTTGGTGACTGAAACCTCCATGTGTAAAATTTGTAACCTAGCATTCAAGCCTTTTTCCTTATGGCGAAACATCCAGTGCAGCTACTGATACCTGTCTTCCTGCATGAGTGTCGTCTCCTACAGTCACTTCCTTATGCTATGTGGTATGTTTCTTTTTGCCCAATATCAAGTGAAACTTGCTGCAATAACGTCTTTATCTGAAACATTCACTTGATTGTGACCAAACTGTGTAAATGACATTTGTCCAGTTTTGGAAGACTGAAATTGTGGTTTGATGAATTTGGGCCATATGGAAGATAGGAGCAGAACATGCAAGTGTTTTTATTGTTGTCCCCCCTCCCACTATTAGCAATATCTAAACTACTCAAATTACTACAGCTTGCAGTTGTAATATGAAGTAGGGGATGGGGGTAAAGCACCAAACGTGCAGTAGTCTGTAACTTCCACAATAATTTAAATTACTTGACAGCTTTCCATGAGAAAGGTTTAGCGAATCATACATTGGTTTTTGGGCTTTGAATCTTAATATTGAAACCTTCATTAAGGATCTGCAACAAGCATATGTTTGTCCCAAGATCCTTTAAAAACATTTGATTTTACATTTGTTCTTTTGTATTGCATGGTCCTTCATTAATCATGCTGTTTGCTTTTGTGTTGGTTCATGCCTGAAAAGGGTCTTCAGACCAACACATCTACCCAGTTACTGAACAGGAAATGAAATGTCATTTTGGAGGTAGACACGTTCTCCTTCCTTTCAGTGCCTAATGTAATTAAACACATAGTTTTCCTTGGCTTCATTTTTTTCTCCTTCCCTGCCCATCCTACGTATGTGTTCTAACCCTAATCCTATGCATAACCATAGGAAAACCCTTCCCTAACTGGAAAAATATTCAAAGAATCTCTGGTGTGGGGGATGTGTGTGATGATGAGTGTGTGTGATGGTGAGTGAGTGTGTGTGTGTAAAGACACTCACCCAATCACCCCCCATACATGTACATTATTGTGTAACAATGAAGATGAGACCACCAAAGCCCTTACTCCCACCTCCCGCTTACTCAGTCCTTCCAGTACCTGAGCCACTATCCAAATTTGGCCTGACCGGATGATAATCGTGGTTTTAGCCCACTATATCACACAACCTTGCTCTTCCAACTAGTTTAAATGAGTATTAGAATACCAGTTAAGACTAGCCTTGCTCCTCCAACTAGTTTAAATGAATATTAGAATACCAGTTAGGACTAGCCTTGCTCCTCCAACTAGTTTAAATGAGTATTAGAATATCAGTTAGGACTAGCCTTGCTCCTCCAACTAGTTTAAATGAGTATTAGAATACCAGTTAAGACTAGTCTTGCTCCTCCAACTAGTTTAAATGAGTATTAGAATACCAGTTAGGATTAGCCTAGCTCCTCCAACTAGTTTAAATGAGTATTTGAATACCAGTTAGATCTAGCCTTGCTCTTCCAACTAGTTTAAATGAGTATTAGAATACCAGTTAGGACTAGCCTTGCTCCTTCAACTAGTTTAAATGAGTATTAGAATACCAGTTAGGACTAGCCTTGCTCCTCCAACTAGTTTAAATGAGTATTAGAATACCAGTTAAGACTAGTCTTGCTCCTCCAACTAGTTTAAATGAGTATTAGAACACCAGTTAGGATTAGCCTAGCTCCTCCAACTAGTTTAAATGAGTATTTGAATACCAGTTAGAACTAGCCTTGCTCTTCCAACTAGTTTAAATGAGTATTAGAATACCAGTTAGGACTAGCCTTGCTCCTCCAACTAGTTTAAATGAGTATTAGAATACCAGTTAGGACTAGTCATCTTATTAAAGGTGGGACTCTGTTAGGATATTTTCAGCTTTCACCTTCCAAAATAATGGTAGAGTCTCAAATAAATGTAATTACAAAAATAACGTATCACTTGTCAGTTCCTCCTCAACTTCTTAAACCTAACCAACACTTTCTATGATTTTTTCTCATCCTAACACCTGTAGAAAAGTTTTGTAAACTTCTTTGCATTACAGCATTACTGGAGATAAGTATGTATTCCCTTGAAAATATTAATGCTTCAATACACTGCCTCAATGAAACAGATGTTTAACAATGGACTAACGCTAACAAGACAGACACCAGTAGTTAAATATATATTTCATCTTTATTTCCTCTGAACAAAAGATTATAATTGAAATGGTCATCTATTCAGTTAGCAGGATATGAATTTACCTTAGAAGAAGGCAATACATAATGTGGAAATAAAGCAACAAAAGTCTATAACAGATCTATTTAGATGCAAACCAGAAAGATGATAGCATAACACATAAATGTCTGAATAAAGAAATTTGAAAGACTCCATTTACCAAGTTATCATGGAATATATGCAAAATGACTCTGTAAAATAATAATATACTTTTTTAGTATTACAGTTCCACTTTGAGTCTTGGGAACTGTTTTATGAAGGCCTCATTGCTTTTGCTTCCTCCTGTATATTTTACCAACTTATGGTTTCCTTTTTTGGCAAGGCTGTGAGAAAACTGGGTAACTGTACAGTAAGCATTGGGTTTTCCTCTATTATTTAGTGCTTAGTGCATCTCCCTTATTACAGGAATCCTTTGATGAAGGACAGCACAAATCCCTAGGTAATACATGTGGTAATGTATTTACAATACTGCTAAGTAACGAGTCAAGTTGCCTTAGTGTAAGTGTAAACAGGAGAGTGCATGAGGACAGAAGCCAAGTCCTCCAAACCTATGTCTGAAGGAATCGAACACAAACCTTTTAAGATGTGCTATATCCCTGTCTTATCTACTTGTGCTGAAGAGTTATTGCTTTGTTATATTTATTTGCTTTTAGATCTCACTTGCACTTACTTGCTCTGCCTATCTTCCTTCTTCTAAGCTCATGTCTGATCCTTTCTGTAGGCAGTCAGTTACTCCATTTCGTTTCTTTCTTTCTTAGGAGAAGATCATTAAAATTTCAGAGAGTTCTGTATCTATCTTCTGCCCTTTATTTATCACTGTATCTCAGTGTGCCGTACTCTGTCTTTTGAACATCCTTAGTTTGACTTTTGTTAACTTGTTCTTTGCATGTGGTATTGTTTACCCACTGTGTTGTTAAAATATCCACTTAATATGGAATCTTTTAAGTGCATGGATGATTTGCCATGTTAGTAAAGCAGCAGTTTTTCAGCACCGTTTTTGTTTTCACCTCCTGCTGATGCCTACAGCTGTCTGAATTAAACTTTCACTCCCGTTTACCACATATTTCAAGCTATGTGCTCACTCACTCAGAAAAGTACATCACTGTCAAATCGGTAGCATATCTTTTGTTATAGAGAGCTCATAAAAGGACAGATAACTGTTTTACTTATGTCATATCTATGTATCATCTACGCAAAGCTATCTTGAGACCCATCTAACCACAAGGAAAATTATCAGCTTCCTATCTCTGCTCAGATTATCAGACTTAGAAGTATGCTTTTTCATAATATTGCTACAGATTAAATTTAGTTTGAAAATACAGCAATAATATGTGGAAATAATGCCTTGCTTGAGACAACAGAAAAGTTGCAGTAGTGTCATTTGCTCACTTGTCTTGAAAGCAAGACTGTGTTGTTACCAAAGTTATCTGTGAAATAATAAAAGACCCCTGAAACAGAACTGTATTTCACATATATTGTGTTTCTATATGTTTAAAAAATATCGATTTCATGGACTTCTAAAAAATAATCAGGAGATGTTTACTAGCTTTTCATAGTTATTAAAACACTTTTAATTAGTTAGAGAACACAGGAAGCTATTATTCCAGATAATATGCATAGGTGTACCTCTGAGGAAACGGGATGTAAACATGAGGAAGGACAGAGCATGCGGTATCACATCCATTAGAAGAAACGCCACAAAGGTGGATATAACATGAGTGTACAGATTAATTTGCTAAAGCAATACGTAGGAAATGATAAATGAAAAGAATGGGATAAGCAATGTTAGTACAGGCCAAGACTGCATGTAAAGCATGAGTTCATTGGTGAGGCCTCACCATATGGCACACACGCACATGTAAAGCATGAGTTCATTGGTGAGGCCTCAGCACATGGCACACATGCACATGTAAAGCATGAGTTCATTGGTGAGGCCTCAGCACATGGCACACACGCACATGTAAAGCATGAGTTCATTGGTGAGGCCTCAGCACATGGCACACATGCACATGTAAAGCATGAGTTCATTGGTGAGGCCTCACCATATGGCACACACGCACATGTAAAGCATGAGTTCATTGCTGAGGCCTCAGCACATGGCACACACGCACATGTAAAGCATGAATTCATTGGTGAGGCCTCAGCACATGGCACACACGCACATGTAAAGCATGAATTCATTGGTGAGGCCTCAGCACATGGCACACACACTCATGTAAAGCATGAGTTCATTGGTGAGGCCTCAGCACATGGCACACACACACATGTAAAGCATGAGTTCATTGGTGAGGCCTCAGCACATGGCACACACGCACATGTAAAGCATGAATTCATTGGTGAGGCCTCAGCACATGGCACACACGCATATGTAAAGCATGAATTCATTGGTGAGGCCTCAGCACATGGCACACACACATGTAAAGCATGAGTTCATTGGTGAGGCCTCAGCACATGGCACACATGCACATGTAAAGCATGAGTTCATTGGTGAGTCCTCAGCACATGGCACACACACACATGTAAAGCATGAGTTCATTGGTGAGGCCTCAGCACATGGCACACACGCACATGTAAAGCATGAGTTCATTGGTGAGGCCTCAGCACATGGCACACACACACACATGTAAAGCATGAATTCATTGGTGAGGCCTCAGGACATGGCACACACACACACATGTAAAGCATGAGTTCATTGGTGAGGCCTCAGCACATGGTACACACACACACATGTAAAGCATGAGTTCATTGGTGAGGCCTCAACACATGGCACACACACACACATGTAAAGCATGAGTTCATTGGTGAGGCCTCAGCATATGGCACACACACATGTAAAGCATGAGTTCATTGGTGAGTCCTCAGCACATGGCACACACACACACACACACACACACACACACACACACACACACATACACACACACACACATACACACACACACACACACACACACACACACACACACACACACACACACATGTAAAGCATGAATTCATTGGTGAGGCTCAGCATGAACTACATGGTGCAGTTCTGGAGTTCTTAGGAAAACCACACATACACAGCAAAGGCAATCAACAGAAAGAGACAAAGATGTTTTCCCTTCACTGCACTAGCAGTTTAAGTTTAAGTACTTAAGGCTTTGACTGCTATGTCATTTGAGTAAACCCCTGAGAGACGACAAGCCAAAGATGGTTGGGTTCTGTAATTAAAAAATAGTGTGCAGCTTTAGTGCCTGTTTCAGACATTGCTCAAGAACAAAGGTACATAACATAAAATTGTGTCAGTTGTCTCAGTTAAAATAGCTACAAATACAATTTTAACACAACAATGGTAGAAACATGTAACAGGTATTCACTTAAAGTGAACAATATAAGTGTGTCATACGACAGACAAACTCAGGCTAAATGAGATCAGCGGTTAGAATGAGTAGGAGACAGGTGTTACATCAGATAAGCCAAATAGTTCTTAAGTGATGACATGGGGTATGATTCCATGATTCTAACTCTTAATACAGTAAAAAATAGACAGAAGAACAGATTCAGTGATGGCACTGTGGCATAGCTGTTAAGATTGTTGCCTCACAGTGTTTGGTTTTCCAGTTTCTTTCCTGGATAGGTGCCTACTGTGCAAAGTCTGCAATGGTTTTTGAAAGAGTCTTCACTTTCCTCTCACATCTTATAGATATGTCAACATCTGAACGAGCAGTCCTCCAAAAATTACCTGTAAGTGTCTCTGTGTGGGTGGGTGGGTGTTTGCATCCTGCAATGGGACAATGCACCACCCAGGAATGTTTTACTGCTTTATGCTGGTTGCCTGCCAGGATAATCTTCACCTCATTGATGACCTCAAACAGGATAAAGCAGGAACTAGAAAGTGAATTAATGAAAGAACTCAGTGAATGGGGGTTTGGGGGGGGCTCAGCCATGCAAACTATCAGATGGATCAGATGCACAGACTTTACTTTCTCTCTCTGCCAATTATCCTGCCTACTGCTTTGAAAACTCATGCTAAATCATCAACTCAACCTCCCTGATAAGTGCTTTCTATCTGTTCCCAGACGTTCCTGAATTCCATTACAACTTCCAAATCCACTTCCTCAAAAGCAGACTATTCCATGTACCTATTACTGTCTTAATGTAAAACAAAGATTCCCCTACAAAGTCCCAACTCAGCTCCCCAGTGAAACATCAGATTGATCACAATGAGTATAAGAAACGGTTCACTACAACCCCTTCCTTACTTATATACTAACTCTGTGGTAATACAAGCATGGGAAAAACAGAAACACTCACGAGGGGTGACAACACTTACGGTAAACTGATGAGCTGCAACTCAATGAGTTGGGGGTCTGTCAGATCACATTTTACTGACATGTAAGAAAGCCTAAAACAAACACTTCTGTTATGCAGTCATGGGACATTCCACCCTGTCCCATTATCCAATCACTGGGAAGTCCACCCCAATCCCATTATCAAATCACTGGGAAGTCCACCTCAGTCCCAATATGCAGTCACTGGGAAGTCCATCCCAATACCATTATGTAGTTACTGGGAAGTCCACTCCATCCCATTATGCAGTTACTGGGAAGAACATCCCAGTCCCATTATGCAGTCACTGGGAAGTCTGCCCCGGTCCCATTATGCAGTCAGTAGGAAGTCCACCCCAGTCCCATTATGCAGTCACTGGGAAGTCCACTCCATCCCATTATGCAGTCACTGGGAAGTCTGCCCCGGTCCCATTATGCAGTCAGTAGGAAGTCCACCCCAGTCCCATTATGCAATTAGTAAGAAGTCCACCCCAGTCCCATTATGCAGTCACTGGGAAGTCCGCCCCAGTCCCATTATGCAGTCAGTAGGAAGTTCACCCAAGTCCCATTATGCAATTAGTAGGAAGTCCACTCCAGTCCCATTATGCAGTCACTGGAATGTCCACCCCAGTCCCATTATAACGTTACTGGGAAGTCCACCCCCATCACATTATGCAGTCACTGGGAAGTCCATCCCAGTCCCATTATGCAGTCACTGGGAAGTCTGCCCCAGTCCTGTTATGCAGTCACTGGGAAGTCCACCCCAGTCCCATTATGCAATTAGTAGGAAGTCCACCCCAGTCCCATTATACAGTCACTGGAATGTCCACCCCAGTCCCATTATGCAGTCACTGGAAAGTCCACCCCAGTCCCACTCCTAGTCCTGAAGCAACACCTTCTTGTTCTTATTTAACTCTTATTTTAAAATATTTTGCAACAATGGATTTGAAAATTCTACCAAAGAAGTTGCTTCTATTATGCTTTCCCAGGGGAATTCAAGTAGCTGTCAAGATGCTTATTTTACCCATTTTGTCTAGCCTCATCTGGCATCAATCCAGCTTGTTACCAAAAGATTGTAAAGATTATGAGTTTACATTGATAAAACAGTGTATGCAACTTAAAATATGACAGATAAACCACCTGCTATAAACTCAGCTACCTTTTAAATCTTTAAAGTAAATGTACATTAGACCCTAACTTTTTGGTAGCTGACTTTGCAAGCTTCTTATCTTTGCTTATTGTGCAACAACTTTGTATCAGCAAATGATTATATACTTGCAAACAAAACAGAGATTTTTAGAGAGGAACAGACACATAAGAGTACAATGACTAATCAAAGAGGACAATACAGACCAGTACTGAATTACAGCTGGGACAGAATCAGGCAGTTGTAATGCACTCTGCAGTATCACCCTGGTTTAGCCAAAACCACATACGGATGGAATTTCACCTGAGGGACTTATGTGGAACTAGGACTGTCTGTGGAAACTTCCATTACTTCAGAATGTTTGCAAAGCCACTGTCAAGGTGCTGAGAGACCTGCCTGTTTTCCCATGTTCCTGAAGCTTCTAGCCTCTAATGTATCAAAGAGCAGCTCTAAGCAGTAAGATTGCAATTACCATGTCTCTGTCTCTCTGTGGGCTTAACAACTTTCTCCCGCTGTAGCTAATCCATACTTTCTAGTAATCATTCTTTCCCTGCTTAACAAGAATGGACTCACAACACTGTGTAAGTGGGCCTTTGGGACCTGTTTCTAGAATGTCCCTTTCATTGGGGGTTGTTTATTGAGTACTTTCTAACTAAAGACAGGGATATGGAAGAAGAGAGAATGAATCTGTGCCACCAGTCTGCAAAGATCAATATGAGAGAAATATAAGAGTACCAACAAAGAATTTGTGACTGTGTAATGCAAGCGTGGGTACCTGAGAATATATCACATATACTGTGGTATCCAAGTACTGTTAATAAATAAGACAACAGCATTGTTTTGTAAAGTACATTTCACCACATATTTTTAAGTCATAAGTCCTCAAAACATGTATGACAACCCATAAAAAACTTAAATAATCACAATAGTTGGCCTTAACAATGTATTGCAGTGAAAAAAGTACCAAGTCCCTGACCACCCCATAAGTTTTAAACCAGATGATATGGGACTGGAAAGTGGTTAGGACAGAGCAAAGGCAATGGAGTTACCGCCAGTTTCTAAAACTTAGTCAGCACCAAAAGAAAATGCATGTCTCACAGGACTGCTGAGGGTAAAGTAATACAGAGCTGTAAAGGGCACAGATTTCTGTCTTTATGTAAATTGGTGCCTGTCACCTCATGCGTGATTCAATGCTCCGAGTGTACTCTTCTGTGATGAATGAGCCTTGCTTAATTTGGCAGTGATTATGCGGGTTGCTGGCCCTCTAAACCCCTTTGAACTTGTAATTGCCACTGGTTTAAATAATGAACATTAAGGGTGATTCAAGAAAGTGTGCATAATTACCATTTTGCCCCCCTTTCTTTCATTTTTTTTCCTCCACAAGAAAAATGGTTTCCAAGGGCCAATACCAGCTGAATGAGGTGAGATTTATTTAACAGAAAGTGCTATTTTGTTCAGTAGGGAGGGGAGACTGAAAAGTGAAACAGCAGAAAAGCCTAGGTTGCCTGTAATAAAGGAAAAGAAACCACAGCAATGAATATTCATAACTTGTCACATCTGTAGCAAGCTTGCTTTCTACCTTCTTTTTTTTAATGCACAATTCAATAAAGACCAACGATATACACAAAGGAAGGTGCTTTTTGCAGTTCTGTCAGGTTTCCAGCTTCACTGCTGCAAGGGGCTCACTGGTGCATTAGCACTTCTTTCTCGAACTATATCAAAGAAAGCATATGTATGCAAACCTTTTTGAAAGCAAGGGTGTACTCATTTTGTTTAAAGCACTATGTTCTGTTAAGAAATACAGGTTTATTGAAAAAGCATGGCCTCCTTTACGTTAGTTATGGTGATTAATTCATTAAAATAAACATAAGCCTTAAGCAAAGGAGCATATCAGTGGATATAACGCTGCTATATTAGGTTGTTTTATGGAAGACCACAGACTCTAGACTGAGGAATAAATGCAAGATATGATGTCCTACATATACAGCCTAATACATACATTAAAGGAATACATGCTTGGTAAGAGTCTATTAAAAACAGATCTTAGTTAAAACATGAGATTTCCTGTTTGTCTACAATAGTTTATTTTATTTTTATTTACTTTACAGGTAAATAAGCTCTACCAGATGGTGAATTTTCAGTCATGGCCACTCATATTAATGGTTAAAAAAGAGGTAATTATCACCAATATGAATTTCAAATGACTCACTGGGGGTGGGGGTGGGGTGGGGTGCGAAACTTAGAAAATAAAGAGTGATTACCATAAAAATACAGTGAATCTCAAAACTCACTGTAATGCCATTAGAACATTTCTGCAAGGGATGAGTCACACCCCCTCCTGCATCTCCAAAATACTACTTATATATACTGTCTCTGAGATCACTTTACCTTGCAGCAAGAGGGGATATTCTGAGGTACCGCAACCTCACGTTTGGGAATATTCTGCGGTACTACAACCTCATGGTTAGTATATATATATATATATATATATATATATATATATATATATATATATATATATTCTTCTTCTCCTCTCATTTTTGTATCTGTTACTAGGATAAAACTGCAGTCCCTAGAATTCAAACAGGAATCCATATCAAACAAAGAATACAACAGCAGTTCTTATCGCCAGAAAGCAACGGAGCATAAAAACATACTTAATAAAAGTTATTAATAACATGAAAATCCCCGACAAAGGAGTAGAAAATGCATTTTGATTCTGTAAAAAAAAAAAATGATTTTAGTCTTGCAAGGAAAACCATTAGGCTAGGCTGTTTAAGTAAATGAGACATGGATATTGTTTCAAACTCTAAATTCATCTGAGGAGAATGAATGTCCAGTGCATGTAGAGGACGACTAACGTGAGCTCAATATAAAAGGTGAAGCAGAAAATGTTATGATTGAGTTAATTTCCTAGGGAATGATAATAGTTTGTATTGCTGCAGCTAAAGTTAGGGGTGTCAGTTAGCTGTATGATCTTGAGGGAGCTAGCATTTTCTAAGGAGCAGCATTAGAGCTCTCTGAGAAGAGATGCAGACTGTTCTACATATTTTATTTAGAGCCATCTCAAGTAAGTTAGCATTAGTTGCACAAGTAGCACCTGTAAGAGGTAGCCTGAATTAAAGTGCTGGATTAAGTATATCCTGGTGGATTAAATATAGAGGGGAGTGGTTAGCATAACGGCTAAGGTGTTCACCTCACAGCCACAAGGGACAGAGTTTGATTCTCACCTTTAAAGGAAATTGACTAGGCTTAAAATGACCCAAAAGAGCAGTGTGTCTGCTACTTATCTATGAACCTATGAACCTTACCAAATAAAAATCCTTTCTTCTCTGGTGAGGAAAGCACCAAAACTGGAAAAGGCTTTTAGTGTATAAGTTTTATCAATTATAATTATAACTTTAGTATATCAGTTTTATCAATTATCATGATACCATCCTCAGTAAGTTTGATTGAGTGGGCCATCTACATTCCCAAAACAATAAAATCGGCATATGTTATTTGAGACTACCAGTAGGGGAAGAAACATTTAATAATTAGAATATTAGACTAGTATTACCCTGAGCATAGGCCTTGTGAACATTAGACTAGGAGAAATATATATAACAAATGCAAACTTGGTGTGCTTCACTTAGATCTATATAACTTTTTCAATCAAAACTTTGTGATAAAGATATAAAGTGAAAAAATATTGTACTCTAATGCCTATTAAAAAGAGAAGATCACCATAAACTCATCTCATGATCTACAGTTTATGTCATGCAGTTGTTAGAACAACTCTCATGGAAACAATAACACATGTAGCTATGCAACATTGCACATACTCACAGGGTGCAGCCCCATTCACGATGTCATACAAATGAACCGTTGTATGCATTTTAGTGTACAACCTGACCAGTGGTTTGATTCTTGTGGACTCCATGAGCAGGCATATCAACAAATTCTTCTTGTCAAAAATGTGTGGTTACTCCGATGTAAGTAGGAAGGGAAATTTCCATGCACAGTGAGACACTTGCACTCCCAGCTAAATATAACTAGCTATTAGAAGGCAGCATCTCTGAATAGGACTTTTTTTATTGAAGACTCCTCTCCATAAAAGATGCAGCAAGGAAGATTTGGAAAAATCACCTTCCCAACTTGTATCAAAAAATCATAATGCTATGTAGAATGAGTGGATGGTAGTTAAGGACAGCGGCCATCAAAAAGGTAGTGTTTTTTCTGATCAGCTTTCAGTGGCCAAAATGTATATTCTAGAAAGGATACTTTAATGATGTCATCAGCATCAAGGTGCTACTTTGACACCAAAATCAGGTGACTGACTAGACTTCAGTGTTTAATGGCTCTTTTTAACTCTTTTATCAAGTCAACATGTGGTTCTTTACTTGTAAATACACTTTGCAATTCCTGATCTTAAGTGCAGCTGTAGATCTCTACAATTAACTAGGTTTACTGCACATGGCTGCATGAAAAATACATGCTGTTTTGCTACTTATATTATTTGTGACTCATATTATTACTTCTAAACACCAGTCCCCAAAGTAGGAGCAGGGTGATCAGTTTCAGATTTGAAATCCCAGTATTTTTTTGTTACAAGTGAGCTAGCAGCATCTTAACACCAGTAATGTTTATAACCTTTTCTCACTGGTTTACTCACTTGGTAATGAGGTACAGTCTGAACTTACAAATATTTCAAATCCTGACCCATAACCTGCCATGAACCCTAGGTCAAGATAAATGAGTTACATAAAACATGAAAGTCTAACATGAAAGTGGCTGTAGGCTTGTAACTACAGGGATGTGTTATATGCAGGTGCATTTTGCATTGTGTAGTTACAGTCAACAAGACTGGCAAAAAAGCTTAAATTTCAAGTCAGATATAATGCCATGAAAATCCCATGCAATGCTTATGGCTGCTAACTTGAACAAAAAGGTTTTATCTCAAACTTAGAACAGATTGAGTGTTTTAGTAAGATACACAAATGAAAGATAATGTCTGGGATTCAAAAACCTGTAAGACAAATCACAGACCTCTTTTGGGTTGGTTTACTCAATACGATAAAGGTGTCTGATTCACAGACTGGTTTAGCATCACTGTGGTAAGAAGTCCGGTTTGTAGCACTAAACTGGTCTCATCAACAAAAATTTCATTTAAATGTGGCAGGCCAGGGGCACAGCTAATGTTCATTGGCTATTTCTAGTTCTCCGGAACATTATGCTAAGATCTTAACAGTGTGGTAGACAGATTCAATTAGCAGCAATATTTTGCTATTTATTTGGGAAGTGAAGGAAAAAAAGTGTATGCTGTCATTTGACAGTGTATACCAATTTAGTTCTAAGGCAGGAGTGCAGCTGCTAGCCTTGTCAGAAGAAAATGCCGCAAAGTTCACGTGCTCAAGCGTGTGTATGTGTGTGTGTGTGTGTTTAGGGGCATTAGTCATTAGTGTAGCTATATGGATATGTATGTATGCTTGCGTGTGGGAGGAGCTGTGCAATGGCATTGCGAGAGTTGGTAGGAGGAACAGTAATACAGTTGCCTCTAATTACACAGTGTTCGATTCAGAGACATGCTAATGAATACTAGGGAACTGCTGCTCCATGTAATTGAAACACACAATACCATTTTCCTGCTATTGGGCACTGCAGCATTGCTCACAGTGCGCTGGTGACTATATGCCAGTTACAGCCTAAGCCATTAAAATAGTAAATTAATAGTCCAAAATATTCTAGTATATTATTAAGCCCTTTAAACAAAATTAAGAACAATATAACAACTGCAGCATTGAAAGTAAACCCAGTTCTTGGAATATATACCTTAAAACTAGGCATTTCATTTGGATTAACCTACAGAAATAGATAATTCCAACTTTCTCTGCTAATTCTCTTAATTAATAATCTAATAATTCCTATTATCTACCACTATCATTCTAACCCTCACCCTGGGCCTATGCACACTATGGAGATTATTTTGTTTCAATATTCTGTTACATCCTGAACCTGCCTGATTGGACCCCCCCCCCCCCATCTCGTCTATCCAGCTGCTCCATTTTTTTACTTTGCATTGTTTCTACACTGGTCCACTTTGGTTTACTTTGTGCCTGTTTTGCTTTAAGAGTTACCATGCATAAATCCAGCTGCCAAGTAATTTTCTGTACTATAAATAACAGCCTGAATTAATCATACAAAAGCAAATTTTGATTTACTTGGTCTTCTAAGGTCTCCTCATTGTATGCTCAGCAGATACATAAAGCTACCTGATATCATCTCATTGCATAAAACATACAAAATTGAAAATATAATATAGTTCTGGACTGATTTCATTCAACCATGGAACAATGTAAGGCCTCTACTATAAGATAGAGGTTCTGCATGCTTAGGAATGCTACTGTGACACCACATAGTACAAAAAATCTGAATCTTACCACTCATGTTTTTGCCCTATAATTTATTTTATTCTGATGTCACAAAGAAGTGGAGAGTTACAGCAAAGGTACCATGGTCTTAGAGTCTCTTCTGAATATAATATTACTTAATATTATCTTTTCACTCCAGTTTAATTATGCACACTGATAAGAAGATGACAATGGTTTACTGAACATGTTGGCCTTTCTAAAGATGCATAAAGAAGTACCAGGTTTTATTTCTACTTAACAGTAGAATAAAACACAGAAATGTTGAGACATATAACCATAGTGCATTCCGGCACCAAAGTTAAAAAAAAAATCGAAATGTTTTATTGTTAATATTGTAATCAGTTCCATGAGAAGTTTTTGACTGTGAGGACTTTTTTAAATAACTGTAATCATTACTAGTGGAGATAAATATGAAATCACTCCATAGGTCATCTCAAGAGTCATTTATGTCAAACAGTTTGAAACTATACAGCTTTTAAATTAGATCTATATCTGTAAGCAATGAGACACAATGGGACAGACATTATGCTGAGCCAGCTGCTAGCCCTGAGGTGTTAAGAGGTATGATGCCATAGGCAGAGTTCCTTTAACCACTAGAGGTGCAATTATATTGGCATAATGTATGCCCACAGTGTCTTATTTATTACCCTTAAAAAAGCAAATTTAGAAAAAAAAAGACTGCTAAATGTTTACAATTAAATACGTAATTTGTTAAAAATTAGAATTATGCATGGCTGTCCCTGAAATGTAAATTATACTCCTGTCATGTTTCTTAATCGAGAGGAAGGCGCTCCAGCATAGAAAATAGGAAGTGAAAATGTATACAGCTTCAATGGCTAAATTCTTTTCTCATACTACAGAAATGTAAGACGCCATTAGCCATGAGGGATTCTGGGATATGTAGTCATTACCAACTTGACAGATTGAAAAGAATGTGATTAACAAGAGTTCAGCAGGAAGCTCTTATACAATCTATTCTTCATCAATTTGAAATCACTGAGCCCTGTAACAATGGTTAAGAGTTACTTGGTGCAGACAGAAATTCCTGCTCCCTCTGAATGTCCTGTAGCTGTACAAACTACAATCTTATTCTGTTCCTGTAGCCAACAAAAATCCATCTAGGTGAAACTGAACTAGACTCCCTAAATAACTGCAGGTTCTGGACGATACCAAAAAAAATATGAAACTGATCTAATTTCCAGTCAGAAAGAACAAACTAGTTAAAAATAAAATAACACAGTCTTTGCCTGATTAGACTGGAAGCACTTACAGTTTGAAGTGATTTGAACATAAATTAGCAGTTTGCATATAGTACACCATTCAGTTATGGTTTGAAAACAACAGGTGATTTAAAAACAACAGTAAAATCACTTTCAAAATAGCATCTTGCATCCCTCTTAAACCTCTTCCCTTTCTTTATACTTCTGATTTTTTCCTTAAATAAGGATATTTTTTGCAAAATTACCAATACTACATTTTGTACAACAGGTGTTATTGAAAAAATTATGAAACATCAGTTTGTATATTAGGTAAATTAGTGTTAAACACATTAATGTAAGTGCTATTCTGTTCTAAAAAGGTTTTCTGTAACTATACATGTTCAGTAGACTATGTACTTGCCCACACTGAAGGCATGCAAGATTTCATCGGGGGTGGTGGTTCTTTGCTTCCCTATACCATGCCCACATTAACATCAACTTCGCACTGAAAGTAAGTGCAGTATGAGTTTTATGGGGCTTAGTCATTTCACTGTTGGCTAAATGTGAAGTGTGTGTCAAATTTGTGTCTTCTAATTCAACCAATATCAGTTCAGTTGGTGTGTCAAGTGCTACGTGTCCTGAAATATAAGTTATCTTACTTTAATGTGTACAACAGATTGATTAGTAATTCAGGGCACAATCTAGCCATTAGAATATTCGTTTTGTGGTTGGAAAGGAAATGCACAGTCTGGAGTTTTTTACTACTTAGATTGTCAGTGTTTGTAACAGGACTAGTAGATACAGTAAATTTAGGAAAAAAAAAAGGTTTAGAGGGCCAGGGATATTGACAACAAAAGAAGCTGATGGAAGGAAGATCATAGGAATGATATGGATGGGAAGCAGAGAAGGAGTGCACAAGACTGGTAAGTATCAGCCATGAGGGATTCTGGGATATGTAGTCAATATCAACTTGATGTAGAGAAGGAGCGTGCAACACTGAAAGCTGGTAAGTATCAGTGGCAGATGAGGGGAAGGAGAGCTGTAAGAAGCTGCTGGAAGTTACAGAGCAACGGGTTGGTAACGTGCAAAAATTCATTATCACAATGTGTCATATTGGTGCTTATAAACAGGCAATGCACAGCAATATCAGTAACCAGAAATTACATAGATTGGTATAAAAGCAAAGGGTACAAGAGTCGCAAAAGTTAGAAGACTAGTAGAAAACATTGCTGAGGGCCTCATGGTGTTAGACACAAAATTCTCTTATTTGGCAGTTGGCGCTGAGTGTTAAGGCTGTGAGCAACAGTTTCTGTGGTACAGGGTTTGATTCCCAAAGCATTCATTTTCTTACTGTATGACACTGATTAAGTCACTTAATCAGATATTACTGGTGGGTCACCCCTGCAAAAAATAACTGTTTAAGAGGGTCTACCAGATTAACAAATGTGTACTATTATTACTGTTATTGCTAGTAGTATTAGTAGTAACTACTGAAAAAGCAACTTGGAGAATCAGTTTCTGGTTGTATCTTGCAATGGACTAGTGTCCCACCCAGGACTGATAGCATGCCTTCACCTGCTGCTTGCTTGAACTGACTCAGACTGTCTAATGATTCTGAATGAGATAAAGCTTGTATTGGAAATTAGTACATGAGCTCCCCTGTTTGTTTTTTAGGAGAGAGGCAGCTAGGTTTCCTAATTTACAGAAATGAAGTTGGCAGAAGCTACCATGAATAGTAACAGTGCTATAAACGAAGTTAAGTCATAAAGACAATATAGCAATTGGAAATGAGGGAATGAAGACAGAAAGTGAGAACAATTGCAGTTATAAGGTGGGCCATCTGTAATGAGACTCAAAAAGAACAGCTACTGCTGCTGAACTGTTACTTTGTTGCTTTTGGGAGCAGCACATCACATGATGCCAGAGTAAAGCTGGCAAGATTTATCTTTAGGGTTTCAGGCACTGGAATAGGAAAACAGGGTTTATTCTACACACTGGAATACATTGCAAGGGCAGAAAGTAGGCAGGCCGTGCGATTAGATTACTGATTGCAACTTTGCAGCTGCAGAGAACAAGGAAAAGTTAATAAGAACAAACTGATCACCATTTTGTAAAACAGGAAAACACTTTCATTATTCTAAGACTATGGCAAAAACAACTTTGCTCCACTTGTCTATCTTGCCTTTTCACTCTTATTCGGTTTTTGCTTTTGTATATTTATGTAAAAAATACCATTTTGTTGTGGGGAAAAGCATGCCAAAACAGCAGTAAATACACTTTATTTGTATTTGTCTATGACTGTAAAACTGCACTGTCTGCTTTTTAAGCAAGTCAAATCTGATTGTGCTAAAATGAGAAGAATATATGCAATTCAGAGCGGAGCAGACCAATGCCTGTCATCCAGCTACATATACAAGGAAGAGAAGTAATGACTTTTGAAAGCTGTTTTACAATTTCGCAAAAGAGATTTATGATTCTATTGCTTCCACAGTAAGCCACGTGCAGAGAAGCAGTATGTCTGTTTTTGATTTCTCTCTGCATTTTTCTCTTTTACTCTACGCATATTCTTTGGTATTTTTCGCTTTGCATTTGCTCTCGGTTAACTTCCAGAATTTGGCTCCCTCTCAAATTAATGCTTTTAGAACTTTGGCACAACACAACTGACAAAGACTAATAACATTATATCAACTGCCTTAGTTGTTGCGACAAGCCCACAGAGTTAGAAACATAGCAAAACAAAAAGTTGCATCTGTAAGAACAACAAACCTCAGGAAAAAAAATCAGTAAAACTGGTATTAGGTTTGTAACATTCTCCAAATAAGGAGTACACTCATGTGCAAAATTATATACTGTCTAGGACATTACTTCTGGGATTATTTTTACTATCTTTCACTTATTTCAAATATTTCATCTGTAATGATATTTGTTTCACTTAAGGTCATATTTCTTTTAACTAAAGGGAATAAAATAGACATTGCTGATATAATAATGCTGTCTCTCTCCCTCTCTCTGTCCTAGTGACTGACAAGCATTTAGCCAGCAGAAAGGTCACATGGTAATGACATGCACCTTCTACACATGTGCAATGACACAGTTACACTTGGCAATTGCTTTCCTAAATGAGTTTTACGTTTTCATGGCTAACTCGAACAATAAGTGTTGATTAGCATGAGAGGTTAGCGCCAAAGCAGCTGCTTATTTTTAGCACAGAAAAAAGATATAGAGGACAAAGAACATGTGTACTGAGTATACTGCAAAACAAATGGAGGAAAACTAGGCTGAGATCAAATATATAGCTAGCAGTAATACATAATATATTTGTCAAGAAGTACATGAAAAAATGGAATTTGACAGTACAGTGTCTGCATAAATTATTGCTTAAGAGAAACAGAAAAAACACTGTCTGTACAGCATGAAAAACTACTGTAAAGACACTGGATTTTTTTCCTTTAGAAAGTATTTATTGGCCTGTGAAACCTACATGAGACTAGTGACTTGATTTATAAAAGATGACACATGGCTCATGGCAAAAGCCAGTACTAAAATGATGCATTTGGAACTACAAACCAAAACAATACTGAGGTCTCTTGGAGATATAATAAAATAGTAAAACAAGTAATCAAAAGTTTGGGGAGTTTTTTTTTTTTTATTAATGCTTTTGGAGCTGTGCTACCAATTGTTTTGACATTTAGGTTTAGGTTTATAAATTTATAGGCAAAAAATTAGGCTAGCTGTTCTTTTGGGCCATTTTAAGCTTAGTTAGCTTTCCTTAAAAGTAAGAATCAAACCCTGGATCTTGTGTCTATGAGGAAAACTATTTAACCATTATACCAATCCCCAACCTTCACATTTCCCACCTTTATTTACTAAGGAGGATTAAGGCTGTGAGCTGTTAACAAGCTACATCCTGTAATCCAGGGTTTGAATCCTTCAGTCTCATTTTCCTACTCTGATTTTAAGCAAGTCACTTAACTAGACAGTGTTATTAGGCTTTTTTTTAAATGTCTCCCTGTCGATTGGTCTACCACTTGCTATACAAATAAACACATTTAAAAATAAATAAATAAACATAAAAAGTCCTTTACTTTATATGTAACTGATGTGTTCAATTCCAGTGCATTTGCAGAATGATCTTCTCTTTGTTTGTTTGTTTGCTATGTAAGTGAATTTGCCCATACAAGGCCCTTTTCAGCCATAGTGCAAGCAAGTCTGAAAATATGGTGCATTTAATGTATTAGCTATTCAATATTCAGCTTATGGATCAGGCTAAATGAAGAAACCTAACAGTCAGAGTAAATCTGTAGTTAAACAAGAATGCATAAGCCAAATCCAGAGAGAGTAAACTATATGCATGCTTTGTATGTTTTTTTTGGGGGGGGGGGTGTTCTGTTCTTCTGCAAGAAGAGACCCAAAGTATATTCTGTATAGCTCCTCTGACCATCAACATTTCCCTTTCAGCATCTTCCTCAATGCAGCAAAAGATAACCCATCTGTTCTCCCAATCTGGTTAACTTTCTGACTAGGGCAAGAGCCCAAAGACCCTTTTGTTCCCTTACAAAGTAAAAGTCAAGTGCTGAGAGTGAACTGTCATTCATGAGGAGCACCCAAAGCAGCTCCCCCAGTCTAATTTGTCCCTATGCAAACATGAGACTTCCCAAATTCTTGCTATTCTTGGGTAATGCATGCATATGTCCACACTTGTCCAGTGCCCCTCACTTACTAAGCAACACTGTCATCACACTGGCACATAAATACTGTATGATAAACCTCCACAATACTGCTGGGATTGACACTGCAATGATTCAGGTGACCACCCTCCCATCCAAGGTCAGGCAAGCCAACACCCCACCCTGCTCTTCCTGATGCCTGTGCATCTAATCAAACACTGATCATTTGGAGTGTAGTCAGGGCTTTACCCCACAGAGTCAGGTGTCTGAAATACACTTTTGATATGAGGAGGCAGGCCTGAAGACTTTTTTGTGCTTTGAGGGAGGCTCACTTGGCAGAGTTTGAAAACTTATGATTTAAAACAAATTTGAGAAACTATGGATTAAAAATAATGCTGCCTGAGATGGGACATAATAAGTGACTTACTTAGTACTCATGAACTGCTGGGTATGTTTGCTTAGAATACCTGTTTTTCCTGCTAATGGAGTACAAGTGAACATCAGGATCTCCTTACCTTAAATGCCCACATCATTTTTTTAAAATACAAGGATACTTTTCTAGAAAAGCAAAATCTAGATGAGAAAGATATGAAAAGCTGCAAAACTTCAAACAAATTCAGGCAAGTTATTACTATTTAAATCCTGTTTTCTAATAATGAAAGCCATGCTGCCAGCAGTGATGTAAATTAACAATATATACTGGAAAGCAAAACAGCAGTGGGCATGTATTTGAGGAATACAATAAATGAAAGGTGCAGCCACTGCTGTAAATGCTAGAAACTTTTGTTCTTTGCAGGGGATGTGGAACATAAGATGTCAATCGAAATGCATAAACTAAAAGTCAAGCAGCTTATGTTTTATAGAATATTTTGTATTATTGGTGTAATATGCTTGAAAAAGTTGACTATTAGCACAATGAGAACTTACCCAGACAGGAATGGAGTAGGATGAGAGGAAGGAAACTGAGATAAACTGTAAGCTAAAGGAGTGGAGAAATTCCTCAACTGACCGACTGTGGATACAGGTGGACTTAATTAGTGGATGCCTCTTTTTGCAAACTTCATTTAAGTATGGACACATATAGCAAATACAGTTCTAGCTGCTCAATTTTTTTTCTACACAAACATCACTGTATAACTTTGCTTCCACTGCCTAATATTTCTGAATAAATAACCCCAAAGTATTTTACTGAATAACAAATGATACTCCATACTTAAGACTGTGTTGCATCTGTAAGGCACATATATCCATAGTACTGATACTAAAATCATCGGCAGCGGCTTGGATTTCTTTTCTTTTCTCTCTTTTTTTAAGACTGTATTTGCATAACTCTAGGAGCATTATTGCCAAAGTACTACACTGTATCACAAAGCACATGTTACAATTACATTTATTTTATCTGAGGCTGGCAATCATATCTGCAGAGTATGACACGATGTACACTTAACAGTTTTCAAGCTTATATTTTAAATAGAATAAACAAGTCATGCACAAAAACAAATTTAATGCATTCAGGCATTATATTATAAGAATTACATAAACGTATAGTAGCACATCATTACATGCTTCAAACAAAATGTTATTGCAACTTTTTTTTCTAATTAATATGAAGGAAAATGCATGAATGAGTGCATGTAAACTAAACACTTTGTGGATATGAATTATGGGATATAGAAGGACTGAATGCAGCATATACTGATGGGTTTGTGAAAGTTTATGATTTAAAATATAAGTATTTTGTTAACAGTTTCTAATCTAGCATTCATTTGTACTGTATATGTAAGTTTCAGCTTGTCTGAAATGCAAAATTAGAACCAGGGAGTTGTAGCTTTATTTAAGGATCATGTTCTAATGATATAAAATATAGGTTAATGTGAAAACAATGTACTGTGCCTGATTTTCAGGTAATATTTTTATGGCAATATGCAACAAAAATTTTAATTATTAATTTTCTATAAGACTGTGTTTACTTATACATCTAAATTGGTGACAACTTTAGATGTTTTATAAACATGTAGACAAATACTATTAAGCAAATTGTGTAAGAAACCATCTGCTGTACCATTAGGATCTTAAATAAATCATCTGAATATAAAATAATCTTAAGAAATTCCACATTTATTAAATGAGCATGAAACAGTTTTTTTAATGGCTCCTGGAAATGGATCTTACATAACAAAAAAGTTAAGATAAGGGCTCTTCCTTTTATTATGCATGACAGAAGTATGATTTGCAGGAATTCTCCAAAACAAGCAAATGAATTTTAGGCATAATCAAAACAAAGGCGACAAGACATAGGAAGTGTGGTGAACAAACAGCTGTGCTTAAGTGCTGTGGGAAACCAGCCATTTGTTTAAGTAACAGCTGCCTCAAAACACATATACAGTAACAACAAAATAAACAGAGCTTGATCCTGTTTATTTTATACACACAATAGTTATGAACAGCACTGCATGCCTTCAGTTTATTGGCCCTCTTCATTCCTACTTACAAGTGCAAGCTAAACAACGCAGATTCCTTACCAGAGAGCTTGGTTTATATAAGGACTAAGGTTGACATTTGCACCATCTGCAGCAGACGGGGAGAGGAATGTTCAGGAAAAAGTGTCCATTGAACATTTTCCTTTGCATTTGTTGCTGTTGTGAAGAACTGATACACTGAAGAACAATGCTGTGGAGTCTGTACTATATATATTATGTGACCAATCGCTATTCAGCCATTAGTAGCACATAATTTACCCGTGACAGGCTTAAGTTTTTGTAAGCGTGTAGCATAAATAGATGCATTTTACTGGATTGGTTAAATTTTGCTTCACCCACTAGTATCAAACAGGGGAATTAATTTTAAAAATGTTATCTCTTACAATTTTAAAATACCACTATTGCATAGTTTCCCTGTTTCACCTTGACGTTAGTGCAGAGGATAAGACTCAACTGGTTTAATGAGCTACTTCCTGTAATCAAAAGTACAAGGTTTGATTACGCTGACCTTTATTTGCCTACTGTGAGACCACGAGCAAGTCACTTAACCAAACAATGCTAATGTGTTGCCCCTTAAAAGGGGCACTTGTGTCCAGTGGGCTTACCCAGTTAACAAATGCATGAAATAAAAAAATAAATAAATATAAATAGGGTATTTTTGCAAATTCTGGGCAACAGAGATGTCCACTGCATGTACTACATGTGTGCATATGTACTAACACGTATGCTATGTATGATAACCTGCAATTGTGCCACTGATACCAAGTGCAGAGTGACTACTCTGACTGTTTTTTAGTTTCATTTTTTTTTAAGTTTAGATACAACTTACAAAAAAATATGCATTTGTTTTAGATTATGGGTTGTTTCATAAATGGAAATAAAGGTATATTTTAAAGATGTACTGCGGTGGTGGTGCTGCGGTAGCGTTGTCGCCTCACAGTAAGACGCTGTCCGGTTCGATTCTCAACTAGAGCGTCTTCTGTGTGGAGACATACGTGAATGGGCGTACCTTCATTGAAGGTTGTGCGGCAGAGCTGGCAACTCGGTACGTAAAAATCAACTGCCAATCATTAGTGGACCGGAGTTCCGCTGTGGCGACCCCTAACCGGGAAAAGCCGAAAGACACAACAACAACTTGCATGAAGTTGTTACCATGGTCTTAATGGTGACAGGTTTGTATAATTTTCACTTTCTACTGAGCAGATCTTCCTGCAGTGGTAACACTAATTTACCATTATCAAAAATAATTCATTTAGTCAATTATTACAGATTTACAGCTATTTTTTGAACGACTGAGTAATGTGGCCAGTCTCATTTAAGTGCACTACACAGGGTTAATGCAGTACAGTGTTACAGTTTATGCAATTTTGACTATATAACTGCTATGTCCATATGTGCCATAATGTGTATGTGTGTGACACTTTGTGTTGTTTTTACTGTACAGCTATATTTGTGTGCATGTATGTGTGTGAGAAGGCCATACTTTATGGTATTGTGACTGTGCAGCTGCTGTGTGTGCACGTCTGTGTGCGCATGTACATGTGTGTATATTTTGGGAAGGATTAACTTGTCATAGAAATGTTAAGCCATTATATCTGTCTTGGTATTATCTTTATTTATTTATTTTAAATAAAAAATAAATAAATTAACTCTAATTATAGAAATGTTAAGTCATCATATCTGACTTGGTATTCTCTTTATGCATGCTACCAGGACAGACACACCAACTGACAGGTATCAATAAAAACGCTTGGGACACTTCTGTTTTGCAATTAATGGGAAATATTTTACAAGGAACTGCACAACTTTCAAGCTCATTGGTAGCTGCATATTTGTGATAATTTTTGTACCACTATGACATGAAGGGATGCATTTTTTTATTTATAAAGACAAATTTCAGTCCAGAAAGGCAATCAGCATGACAAATACCCCCCCCCCAAGTCCTTGGGTGCCAAAAGCATAATATCAACATAGAGTAGAAACTTCTAGCTCACATAACTACATTACATGGCCCTAAAAAACAAAACAAAACAAAAACAAATGTTAACAGTATGAAACCCTGTTTACTTGTGAGGCCTATCAATACCTATCAGAGCTCTGTACGGTAACTGCAGAAAATGCTGTGATTTAAAAAAATAGACACGATTTTGACTAAAACAGAGCTGCTATGCAACATTTATATAATATCTGTACTGTCACCTGGCATATGCTTTACAAGACTGCAGACCCCTACAATGAGCACACTTCAGCCAAAACATTACTGGACGTGTACTCCACTGCAGGATACTTTACAACTTTGGGTCAGTGCAGGTACCTATTTCATAACCACAGGACTGGTCCAAGAGCAAGTAGCACTCATCTCCAGATCATGCAAGAAGGGACAAAGGTAGCAGGTTTGAGGAATCACTGAGCTGGAGAGCTGAAAATTAATAAAATGTTTATAGCACTTAGGTACAAAGACAGCAGGTGGACAGTGTTGCTAAGTAACCATAAATGGCTTCTCACTCTTTACTGTAAAGGTCATTATATGGCCTAATGTTCATTGAGTATGTGACTCTTGACAATATAGCTTTAATACATCAAATTAGCTAACCTAATGAACCATCCAGTTCAGCAGATGACTATGATCTAATTATCTGTCATATAACCCCCCCCCCCCCCACACACACACACACACAAGGTACCATATTTGATTTTGTTGTCCATAACCTTTCACTTTATCTCCCAACCTGGAAAGTTTGCTTTTTTGTGTTTTCTTTGGTAATGCGCATGTGAAAAGTAGCAGTGATAAGACCATTAAGGAGCTTAGTCCAAATTTCTAATTGCCCCAAAGCACTGTATGGTTAAGCAGTTTGTTCATAATTGTACAGTAGGTAAGTGCAGGCTGAGGGAATCAAACCCTGTACCAGAGGAAGTAGCTCATTAACAGATCATAGCCTTAAACCTCTGTTCCAACTGCCAGACTCTAAGGTTTGAATTCTACACCTTTAACACTGAAAGGAGGAGCCTTAACCTCTATGTTAACTGATGACATTGCCAATTCTTTAATAGTACTGCCATTTCAACATGTGCAAACATCTTACATGAGTACAGATGATTTTAAAAAGGCACCCTATCAGATAAGCCCTATTTACACTTGATCTCCATCATTGTTTACATCTTTCTTGAGACACGATCTTGCCCTCCCATCTTACAAAAAAAAAATGTAGTTTTCTTTTGCATGGTCCGAGGCTGTGTGTCTGAACATGAATGTTATGGTATCAGTCTTTTTTTCCCAACCTTTTGCTGTCAATCCTTTCAGTGTCAATCTAATGAAGTTTCTATTAACATCAGTGGATTCATTTAGCTATGTATCTACATAAATATATATATATACACACACACACACACACACACACACACACACACACACACACACACACACACACACACTCACACACACTCAACACACACATTTTATATATGGATATATATATATATATATATATGTGTGTGTGTGTGTGTATATATATATGGGTGTGTGTGACTGTGTGTGTGTATATATATATATATATATATATATATATATATATATATATATATACATATGTGTATGTGTGTGTGTGTGTGTGTGTGTGTGTGTGTGTGTGTGTGTGTGTGTGTGTGTGTGTGTGTATATATATATATATGTGTGTGTGAGTGTGTGTGTGTATATATATATATATATATATATATATATATATATGCGGAGACTGAATACTCAGAAGACCATACACTTTTTTTGCTGTTTTTCTACCTACCAGCTTTTTGTGCAAGACTGCAGTACAGCAGGGTGTAGGAATTTGCCCTTACCCTGCTGTAGTGTTATCCGGGGGTGCGTGTTGTTATTCATATTTTGCATATTTGATCTTTTTAGATCAAACTTTTCTGAGCTGATACACTTGCATATAAGTAAGGGGTGTCACAAGGTTTACACATACCTGCCCCCTGGAACAAACACTTTTCAGTATTGTCACCCACATGATCAGTGAGAATATCTTTTGATGAGCCTGGGTCATCCAGTCTGCTACTGAAAGATTTTGTTTCAGTTTTTTTGCAAGGGACCCAAGTAAATTTGATCATCTTCAATCTGAAAATAGAAGTTTTTAGTCCACTACAATTAAGAGGATTCACACATTTATTAAGTACTTTTTAGGGCTTTTTATAAATACTCTTGTTTTGTGACTGACATCCAAATGTGCTTACAAAATACTGCGGGTTACCTACATTTTTTTCAGTAGAAGCAAATAGGCAAACTAAACTGCTGTTTTCAACCCAGCCACTCAAAATCCTAAAAAATAAATTGGTATTTAATTTTGTTTTGTTGTATATCAAGGTGAGTCTTTCAGTTAAACTGAATATTTCAAATGTGTTTAATAACTATATACTGTTTTAAACTTTTGCAAGGAATACCTTACTAACAAGGTTTCCATTTTAACCTATGAAAAATGAAACAAAGGACACCAGATGGCAGGCACAGTTAACTTCTGTTCCTTTCTATTCTTACAGAGAGGAGCTACCAAACTCTGATAAAACACAGCTTTGGATGCCTTCTTTCATAATTATCTGATAGCATAGTGACTGATGAGCTCCAAAACAGTTTCTGTTCCAAAGACATGCTTTGCAACAACTCAACAATCCCTGGGTTGCTAAGGGTGACCATAGCCCTGGCATTCAGTTTCAATAGCAAACATGTACCAAGACAAATGAGTCTGAGGGCCTTAGTCCTCCCTGAATCCCTGTGACCCCTGTGAAACGCCATGAAAATAAATAAAACTCGAGACAATGAATGACTTAAACTAAAGGCAAAAAAAGTGATTGTTTAGCAATAGAAGAAAGCATACCACACAACACAACTGTGCAGCTCTGTATACTATATGAAAATAAAAATAAATTACCAAGCAATGAAGTTTATTACATTATGACATCATTTCCTGAAATGAAACAGAAACGACAAGAGTCATATGGTACATGGCAAATTTCATTCTAAACAATCTGCAGATGTTTTCTTCAAGCTAGTAGCAGCCTACTGGACTGAAACAATATGGGAATGTCCAAACAGGAATACATGACACACACTGGCAAAATATACATTTTTATGTTCCAGTTATCAGAGCAGTCTATTATAACATCGGCAGACTGTTCTCCTGGTAGTGAAAACATCCGTTACTAGGATAACATTACCAAAGACTGTGTATAACACAGTTAGCTATTAGTTCGGCAGCTCAGAGGCCTTGTGTGTTATATCAGGCCTAATGATAATTTTCATCACTACAGTGTCTCCATGGAGACACATGTGGAATTGTACAAATGACCAACATTTGTCTTAATTTAAGCTCCTGTAAATTGTTTCAATGATTTTCCTTATACCGGAATACAAAAATTCTGCAGACCTGACATCATTTCAGTCTCTGTTTAGATTAGGTTTGTACTCACTCAGGAGGAGGAAAAAAAAAGACAGAGAAACACTTAAATCCTACAGAAAAAAGAAAACATTTTTTTTCCTGCACTTGGGCCTCAAGCATGTACCTCATGGTGCTATTTGTAGCAGTAAAAGAATGAAATGAAAGACCAAAAGGAAAAGAAAAAGTATTGCATATGATTTCCTTTATGACTATGTTGAAATATGTTTATAGGCTTACTTCGGTAGCTTTTCATTCTGAAGGAGTGAGTATTTATTGCAGTCACTAACAAGAACCTTTAGTTGAAAACTGATGTGACCATTAAGAGGTCTCTTTTTGTTTGAGCATTTCCTGTTTTCATTCCATGATCAAATATGTTCTTTGCAGGGCAAACATGGGAACACTTGAAGGAGAAAAGCAGAGATCTGTGAAAGCTTAATTGAGTGGACTAAGGACTCCTTAGTATGAAGGATAAGCATTCCCCTGAATAAACTTGGAACTAGAATCAGATTTCCTTCCATTCTTTTGTTTTCCTGTCTGTGAAGTCCAACATAGTTATGATTATCTTTCTTGATACTACTGTCTTTACGTACCATTAAAAGAGTACAATGCCTGAAGAACTCAGGGGGGGAAAGTAACACCAGTTATTTGGCTGACTACCTTACAGTCAAGTTCATTATTTTATATATTAATATTTTTGCATCAAATAAACATGATTTTTTGCTTTCCAAAGAGGAACACTAACATAAAACAATGCACGCGCGTATGTGTGTGTGTGTGTGCGCACGTGCGCGCGCGTGTGTGTGTGTGCGTGTGTGCGTGTGTGTGTGTGTGTGTGTGTGTGTGTGTGTGTGTGTGTGTGTGCGTGCATGTGCGTGCATGTGCGTGTGTGTGTGTGTGTGTGTGTGTGTGCCAGTGAGTTTCCATGACTCTCTGTGTTCATATGTGTGGGTCTGTGAGCTTTGTTCAGCTTGTGTGTGTGTGTGTGTGTGTGTGTGTGTGTGTGTGTGTGTGTGTGTGTGTGTGTGTGTGTGCATGCATGCGCATGTGTGTTTGTGAGAGAGGGTGGGGGCACTTTGTAGCTCGGAATTCTATGAAACTGTAAAAATGGTACTGGAGGTTAATGATTTTTTTCATACTATACTGAAACTAACAGCCAACAATTGTTAGGACTGGCCCCTTTGTTGTTTTAGGTCCTTTTGAGGTATTCAGAATAGGTGACAATAGCTTGGGGTTGAGAACATATGTAGAAAGACCCCTGTGGCTCATGGAAAAGTTGCTCCATGCTGGTTGGGTGTTTGAAAAAATAAAACCAGTTCTCTTTTATGTGTCCTCTGTTGATGAATGCATGAATGTCAAAATGCTGCAATGCCCCATTCAGTAGCAAAGCATTTGCAGGCTTGTCTATAAGAACACATCCTGAGATGTAAAATACATTTGCCTAACAAATTAAAAAGATGGGGTAATTCAATTAGTTCTTTTTTTATCTAGAAAGGGGTACATTTAAATGAGGGGATTATTGTAATACAAGAACAGGTCGTACTATACAAAGAAGGGATAAAAGCCCTTTAACCAATGACCAGTAAATGGGTAATAGTAAAGGAAAGTATGCTAAATCTGACTAGAGACTAGCATTCAGGAGTTTGTTAAGCAACCTACAAAATGACATGATGAGTTTTTAGCATACAAAATCTGTCAACTTTTGATTAGACCTAGCAGCAATCCTGTGGTTTCTTCAGTGATGAGAGAAAGATGGAAAGACAGGGAGAGTGAGAAGGAAAGGGAAATATGGGGGGATTCAGAAGAAGAAAGAGAGGAGAGGGAGATGGAGGAGACAGACAGAAAGAGGGAGAAGAAGAGAAAGAGTCAGAGGAGAAAGTTGGAAGGAAGGATGAAAAGAAAGACAGAAGAGAAAACAGACCGAGGGGAAGGATTAGAGAAGGGAAACTCCATTTCAAACTGTGATACCATTAAGAGAAAAGTGTACTTTAAATGCATGGATCTGAGAACACTGTAGCTTGTTTGAAGTTGTAAATGTATTTAATGTTAGGAAAGGAGGAATGCCTTAAGACCGATGTGGTGCAATGGAAAACTGAAAGTTACAAAAGTGAAAAAAAATGTGTGTGTGCGCGCGCGCACATATACACTCATATGCATTTTTGTGTGCAGTCATTCATGCATGTAAAGCTATTCTGACATGAACTTAGCATTTTCTATATATCTGTCTGAAGCGATGGATGATTTTACTAGACTTTCTGTGCTACGTACCCTCTCCATACCCATCAGCTACAGTGGAAAAAGCTTCCCTTGCACTCCATTCCGTTCCAAATTAAAAACATTTTACAGGTTGCCGAATCTCCAGCAGAGGTGATGTAGCAAAGAACAGCTGTGAAGTAATTTTGAAAATGAAGAGAATAATAAGCACATGGCAAGGTTCAGGGCGTTCCTGTTGAAGCTTCAGTGCTCTTGAATAGATAAAAGTGATTAAATGCTCCTGATTATCCCTGACCAATATGTAATGGATTTACAGCCCTTTCAATTAGTAAGTACTTGCTTAGGACTCATTATTTTGTCTTTGGTTAAGTAACCAGCCTGAAGACTCATGTTCTGTCTAATTCCTTTGAGCAAAGTGGGTACAGGGCACATGACCTCTGGATAGGCTATAGCTGGGAGGCAAGAATACCCACTGCTCTGATGGAGGTACTAACTATGTGTGCTAATCCGGACCCCCAATCCATGATCAATACACAGTCATTTACTAATAACGTCCTTACAACAAAGTGACAGTTTAGAAATGTTGCTGTATCCCCCCCCCCCCCACCAAGTTTAGTTGATCCACAGCCGATGCAGTTCAGTGGCTACGACCATTAATAAAAAAAGCAGCTTGTTCCTAAATCATGACACTGTAACTAATTTCTAGCAGCATTTAAATGTTTAACCCCATGTATGACACAAGCACATTGTGCCAGATAATTTAAAGCTAGATTTTGGTCAAGTATACAACTCCAGAACAGAAGGCATTAAATGACACATTAACATAGTTATTTGATTCAGTTGTCTAAGACTTCTGGTTAGGGACAAATGGCTAAAAAAAGGCACTTCTGGGAAAAAAAATCTAAATTCTGAAGCAGAACAAGGTAACATTGAAAAGAACTAAAGAGAGAGGGAAGAAGGCTACGTGTGTGCGCGTGCGCAGGTGTGTGTGTGTGTGTGTGTGTGTGTGTGTGTGTGTGTGTGTGTGTGTGTGTGTGTGTAAGAATGAGCGCAAGAGAGACAGAGAGACCAAGGCTGTTTTCCTGAAAGTGTTGCTTTTTCACATAGTTAATCCCTTTTCCCCAGAAGTGACTATGTCTAGCTTTTAAGATAATGGACTTGAAGAACAGCTGAAAAAGCACCTTTAATCTCTGTCTTACAGAAGCGAAGCACTGCCAAACTATATGCTTCCTCATACCACAGACGGAAGCAGAGTACAGCATACAAGTGCATACCAAAATACATTACTTCATGCTTTTCTTTCAGCATTAATACCTCAACAATATATCTCAAAACACAGGGTTCATATCGTACTGTGAGTACAGTGCTAGATGTTTAGATCCAGAGTAAAAATGCATAAATATAACAACAAAATAAAAACTAAAGCCTTGATAGTCTTTTAGAATGAATTTAAACATTTGAATTATTTCAGGCAGTGAGCCAACCCTCACACATTTTTAAGATTCATACATTTTCACAGCTGAAAAAGCTTGTTTTTTTGCACACTGTGACTGACTATTGAACTTTGATATACAACACATAATCAAACAACACAATTCTGTTGTGAAGCCTCTGAAAGTGCTAGGCTTCCAATGCACCAAAATGAAAAGTACCAGGAAAAGACGGAGAGAGATAGAGGCACACAATCACACACAACAGTACACATGGACCACAAGAGTCAAGTACAATGACCTAAGGGAAAGCAGGACAGGACACGGCAGTTTGCAATGGGCTCAGAAATGTGAAGTTAGGACAGAAAGATAATTTCTGAGGCTGGATTTGAAAATAGTAGGAAATGCACATGTGCTGTTGTCTGAAGAAGGTGATGCTAATAACATGCAGTACTGGAGGAAAGACAATGCTACATGAAAAACAGAAGTCAAGAGTATAGAAAAAGGGGGGGGGACTGTAACAGTATGAAAATACCGAGGGTGGAGGTGTGCATCATATGTAAAAACATGGTGCTTGGGCATGCTTTTTAAGATGAGTTCATGTGTTTCAGAATGTAAAAAAAGGACAAACTATCACTGTGCACAGACAGTAACTTAGAAGTGTATATTGAGAAGCAAATAGCATACCTATGTTGTGCTTGAGCAAGTGAAATAGGAAATGAATTAACAGATAAGCTTTGTGTTAGATGCTGAGATGAGTGCATTTATGCATAAGTACCACAGTTAAAGATAGGTAATGCACATTATTTTTACTCAAAAGGTACTTTAAAAAATGTTGTTGAAAAGATGGAGAGGGCATGTTTTCAGCTGTGGGTTCAAACCTCACTCAACAACAGTTGGTTAATGAAACTGTATAATAGAGGGGTTCTGCAGAGAAGGGAAAAAACTGGAAGTGTTTGCTCACAACAGAAACTATTTTGTTTACTATATACAAAATTAAACATCAAACACTCAACACTTACTGTGAGGTGCTGGAAGAGCCATGCCCGCATAATATTTGTTGCAACTTTAGGGAAAATGCCTCTTTTTTTCTGACGTTTTTTGTCCTTGTCTGGGTCATCATCATCACCTGTACCGGGTGAGGCCACACTGTTGTCCAATACATCCCCTGTAAAACCACAAAGGAAAGGGGGAAATAAGAATGTGACCGTATGAGGTTACTAACTAGAAGTGTCCTAATGAAGTTATATTTTGATTTCCTGTAACACCAAGCTTGTAAAAACTCCTCATTAAATTTAACTGCAAATATGAATGTGTAAAAGTGAAGCACAATGTCATCAAATACTGATTTTTATAAGCCTTGCACAAACACGTCATTAATTCAATTATAACTGTGCACTTGACATAACGCAATAGTTCTTTGTCAATTAGATGATACAAAGTGAGAAAGGCTGCCAGTAGAAGAGACTTTCAAAAAGACTACATTTCTATAAATACGCTTGTGCAGAAAGTGTTATACTTTTATCAATGTTGTCTGACAGGCCACAATACTATAACATTGTTCAATACATGTATCAGGCTTCCAGCAGATTTATACCACCCCCCACCCCACCCCCGGCATGCATACCCAAATGCATACAAGCGCACACACATAGCATTTGTATGACATGAAAACTTCTGCTGTTCTGCATCAACGTCTGTCATTACTTTATTGAAAAAAAGAAAAAGGGTGCACATCAAGGCAGGATACTCACTTAATCAGAACTTTCTTTCACCGTGCTTTCTCATCTGTGCTTTTTCCTGGCATTAATTGTGCATTAGCAAAAACCATTTACTTTTAACAGTCATAGTTATATTTTCTTACCCTGCGGCAAAAATGCCTTGAAAGCCTGCCTTCAGGGCATCTAAATTATGTATCTGAAAAACTCTACTGCCAAGGCAATACAGCACCCCTGGATTCTTAAAATTCATACGTGCATGTCTTTCCGTTTTTGGGGAGGCATCAATCATGTGCACCAATATATGACACATCCCTACATTAATATTTGAACTAATAACTTAAAAAGGGGGAAAGAAGCAAGATCCTGCCTGTGACATAATCAAATGCAAAATAAATGAAGAATACTGGGACAGCACTGAGAGTTTTTGATTGCACTGTTTTCCTTTCACATCATTAGCCCCGAGCCACACGAAAGAGGAAAACAGAGAAGTGTAGAGTTTGTGCTCCCTGCTGCTGAGTAAGAAGTGGAGGTCCTAGAAGGACATCTGGGAATTGCATACAGACTGTGGGTTTTGTAATTTAAGAATAGACATTCATTAGGAGTAAATGCCATAAATCCCATGCTAAGTAAAAACCTTGTTCAGGAAAGCCTAAAACAATAAACTTAGTGATCTGTGTAGCCTGAGCAGAACTACTATATCTTCTTGCAGAATGCTGACAACCAAGTGGTTATGGACCAGAATCCTTCATAGTTATGCAAAATGTTTTTAAAGAAGTCACTTTTAGTTCATTTGCTTAACTATCTTCATTTCAGTTTCTCTTTCTTTCCCCTCTCAGTCTATCCTCAGTGACCAGAAGAACTGAAAAGCTGCTGCAAACAGCTGGGAGATTAATTTTATTGGTGTTTCTATTTTCATTGCAATGTGATACCTTCCATTACATGGACGAGGACCTTTTGCATTAGTAGGTTGACAGTCCACTTTATTACGGCTACCCAGCCCCAAGGCAGAGCAGTTTCCTTCAATCTGCCCTACAATGACCCCTTATCCAGTGGTTATTTCAAAAACACACACACACACACACACACACACACACACACACACACACACACACACACACACACACACACGCATGCACGCACGCACACACGCACGCACGCACGCACGCACGCACGCACACACACACACACACACACACACACACGTTCACTTGACTCAGGAAAAAAACGTACTACCTAATAATAAAAAGGAAGGCTAACTCGCACTACTGCAGAGTGTTATTACATTACAGAAAAGCTGGTGCTATGACTCTTTCTACAATGACCCCTCCTTCCATAACCCCTTCCATTTATGCCAAAGAAAAATTGCTCCAGGGCAAAATGTCCAAAGCTCTAATGGCTTCTGACTGTTCCCTGGCAACTCTGGCATTTTAACCTCTATGGATGTGCCTCCGAAATATGGATACTAGAAATGCCTCATCATATGTTCTTGAGACACAGATGGAGAGGGGGCTATTAGAGGTGGGGCGATGGGCCTGGGGGATCTGAGGTGCTGTAGTGTAGCCTGAGGCAGATTTGGACAGCAGTGCCTGGAGATAAGGAAAATATTCTCTACTTAAAGAGCCAGACAAAAATACGTGAGCACACATGCATTCATGTACGTATGCATGACAGCATTTGTTCATGGAAGAAAGAAATAGTGGAATGAAGGCAGAAACTCTTAACCAAATTATTTCATGTGAAAATTTATAGTGCATTTTTTCAACACTTCCTAAAAATAACGTAATGCCTAGACATTAAGAACAAAGATCATTTAAGATTCGGTCTTCTTTTTTACTATGAGAAATGTAATGTACTTTTTCTTGACTCTAGTGACATAGACATGAAATAATTTTATATTTTAAAATCAAGTATAATTATTAAGGCACAGTCATAATTATTAATAGTGCATATCAGGAATTTGTTAATTTTTAATAAAAGTTACTTTTAAGGAAAGACCTGGCCAATGTTTTAACTTAAAAAAATTATTGAAAAGTATCTGTAGAAATTAACTATACAATTGCTGCTTTTTTACTTCTAAGTATGTAAAAATGCCACTACACATAACATTCAGTTCATCTTGTAATTTTTTTTCAAGAGATCAGTCTGTGGTCAACAGTTGCAGTGGTTTCTTTGTCCTTCAAGTAACATTTACAAACAGCATGTGCTTTCTGATGTTAAAGTGGGGACAGAGTGACCCAGTGCACCTTTAGAATAGTCAAAGGAACACTGGGGGGGGGGGGAGAAGAGCCCATCGGCTTACCTCAGACTTGCCCAGCCCTGAGTACCCCCCCCCCCCCCCCAGGATAATAGCAGAAAGAGAAAAAAGAAGGGATTTTATGCTCCTTTCTCCACAACTTTTCAGGCGGCATAAGCAGCATTTAGCACATTTAGCTCCCAAATGGTCCCAAATGCTGGGAGCTGCAGGGACTCCTCCTTTGTCTTAACCTCCCTATTTACACAGGATTTAGGCAAGCTCTCCACTGAAGAGACCACATGTTCCTAACAGCAAGCATTTCTATTCACACTGCAGCGGGACAGGACTGTAACCATTGCAGTTTCATGCTGACCTAGGATTACGAATTCGGCAACAGTGAGATGGTAACAATATGCTAAAAGAAATTGTGAATGGAAAGTGGTCCCTACCACTTGGGCCAATTATTCATACAGTACCTGCTTCACTTGGTGGTCAGTAATGCGCTAATGTATAGTACATAACTGTGTCTAGTCTACAGCTTCTGTTAATTACCACTTTCAGGAAACAACTTCTGGCATTTCCTGATGGAATGCTCAAAACATTGCACAGCTATTTAGAAAATCCTATATTTATTAATTTCAACCAGGGGAGTGTGTTGCTGAAAATGACATTTTGAAAAAAAACCCTCTTAGCAACTACTCACCAATAGAAGTTGTAAGTATGACATATACTTACTGATTCCCCACTGCTGTTGAGTGAAATAACTCTCTGTTATAAATAATCTTAAACCGGGGAAGTGAGAGAGGTTGTTAACAGGTTTTGTAATTCTGCAGTCTGTAAGTCTACACTTGTAGTATGTGAGGTGAGGATACACACACACACACACACACACACACACACACACACACTTGCATGCATACATATATATGCATATGTATAATGTAGCTCCCATGCTCTCAGTGTCATGCTAACTTAGTTAACTACACTGTACTTACAGACTATACGAATATAAACAAATAAAAAAATAATGCTTGCCATCAATGTTTTTGTTTAAGCACATCCCCTTCAATCCCTTTCCCCTTTCTCAAACATTAGTTCCGTACTCCTGATATTTGCCCAAAATGACAGCTGACGTTATTGAGAAGTCAAAGCAAATAACTGAGACCATTTTAAAATGCTACAACACAGTCTGATAGTCCAAAAAAGTGCTAACTGTGTGGAACAAATAGCTCACAATAATTATGTATATACTGCAATAATGCAATGCAAACCCAATTACATTATATATGCTACACATTACAGATGCTATCGTGTTCTGTTCCTTGATCACATTATTTGACATACTCCTTTGTAAAGCCTTTTAAAGTTCTTTAGTTATTAGACGTAGTAAAATAAAATACACTGCAAAATAAATTAGTAGTGCGATAGCCTTTCTTATTGGGAAAACCAGAGTTAAGAGAAATGTGACAATATATATGCAGAGATATGGCTCCCACATTCCAGAGACATGCAGTAGGTGGATTGGACACTCTAAATTGGCCGTAGGTGTGAGTGTGTGGTGTAGAAGAAAAACTGTGGTGGGGCTAGCCACGCAGCAGTGTAGACCTTGGCTGTACCCCAACTCTATGTCCAAAAATGGGAAAAAGGGTTGTGGATGTGAGGATGGATATATAGCTATAAATAAACAAGAGAAAGGAAATTTACAGATAGGGAGAATTTTAAAAGTAGCAACAGATACAGTAAACTATTTAACAGAGTGTTGAGTACTCTACCATTAAGCAATAAGAGGGAATGATAGTACTGAATAAGTTCAGCAAATACTTCAATTTCAGCCAGTCACTAAAATATCTCCGTCTATTTTTTTTTTTTTTACAAAACAATGGCAGCAGGTTTTGACCTGTAAAAGGGTCTCCTTTAAAAGGACCTGGGTGGGTCAGTGAGGTGGTCAGAAGCCTACTCCACAGAAAAGTGACATTAATACAAAAATACCATGTAATCATAATTCTTTGAAATATAACAAGACATCAATCAACTAGCATATATTAAAATGGAGCTGATGTGAAGGGGCCTTATGACAATCTAAACATATAAGGCATGGCCATGATTTGCATATTCGACTTGGCCTTGGGGTGCAGTGCACAAGTTGACATATTTGGCTTAGTCTTGGGGTGCAGTGCACATGCTAACATATTTGGCTGGGTCTTGGGGTGCAATGAATAAGCTGACATATCTGGCTTAGTCGTGGGGTGCAGTGCACATGCTAACATCTTTGGCTGGTACTTGGGGTGCAATGAATAAGCTGACATATCTGGCTTAGTGTTGGGGTGCAGTGCACATACTAACATATTTTGCTGGGTCTTGGGTTGCAATGAATAAGCTGACATATCTGGCTGGGTTTTGGAGTGCAGTACTGAAGGTGATGTGGCAGAAAATGGCAAATGGTATACTAAATATGCAGTCAAAATGAAGACCAATGATATGTCTCAAAAGCAGTAAACAGCGATGGAGTTTTCATCTAAAACTTTGTTAAATCTGGCAACTTGAAAATGCAGTGTCCAGTATGAGGGGGTCCTTTTAATCTAGTGCAGCAAAATATAAGCTGCACAAGAAAGTATGAACAAAAATATACCAACAGCAATACCTAAACTGGGTTTTGAAATCCCCCGTAAAACTTAATTTGATGTGCAGTTCATGTACTTATACTTCTTCATTCACTCATGTTCGATCACACCAAGGATGTGCCATTCATGTACTTATACTTCTTCATTCACTCATGTTCGATCACACCAAGGATGTGCCATTCATGTACTTGTACTTCTTCATTCACTCATGTTCGATCACACCAAGGATGTGCTGTTCATGTACTTATACTTCTTCATTCATTCATGTTCGATCACACCAAGCATGTGCAGTTCATGTACTTATACTTCTTCATTCACTCATGTTCGATCACACCAAGGATGTGCCATTCATGTACTTATACTTCTTCATTCACTCATGTTCGATTACAACAAGGATGTGCCATTCATGTACTTATACTTCTTCATTCACTCATGTTTGATCACACCAAGGATATGCAGTTCATGTACTTATACTTCTTCATTCACTCATGTTTGATAAAACCAAGGATGTGCAGTTCATGTACTTATACTTCTTCATTCACTCATGTTCGATCACACCAAGGATGTGCAGTTCATGTACTTATACTTCTTCATTCACTCATGTTCGATCACACCAAGGATGTGCCGTTCATGTACTTATACTTCTTCATTCACTCATGTTCGATCACACCAAGAATATGCAGTTCATGTACTTATACTTCTTCATTCACTCATGTTTGATCACACCAAGGATGTGCAGTTCATGTACTTATACTTCTTCATTCACTCATGTTCGATCACACCAAGGATGTGCAGTTCATGTACTTATACTTCTTCATTCACTCATGTTCGATCACAACAAGGATGTGCCGTTCATGTACTTATACTTCTTCATTCACTCATGTTCGATCACACCAAAGATGTGCAGTTCATGTACTTATACTTCTTTATTCACTCATGTTCGATCACACCAAAGATGTGCAGTTCATGTACTTATACTTCTTCATTCACTCATGTTTGATCACATCAAGGATGTGCCATTCATGTACTTATACTTCTTCATTCACTCATGTTCAATCACACCAAGGATGTGCCATTCATGTACTTATACTTCTTCATTCACTCATGTTTGATCACACCAAGGATGTGCCATTCATGTACTTATACTTCTTCATTCACTCATGTTCGATCATACCAAGGCACTCATAGTAAGGAACTGTCTTCAAAAGCGAAGCCACCAAAAGCACACATTAAACAAGATATTCTACTAATTGTGTATGAGTGAACCTACTATTTTGATTACTGCTTTTATTTTATTAGCTTTATGGGCAATCTAGAAAGAGAAATGCACCATTTCACAGAAAGATTGCCAATTTGAGGTTGCTAAGACAGCAATTTCAGTCTGCCGAGCTTCTTGATATAGTTTATTACAATACTGAACATTGTAGCTGCTGACACATAATTGACACACAAGTGGTTTAGACAGAAAATACAAGAGGCCACTGCTCTGAAGTGGGATTTCACTTGATCTCCGTTGCTTCAGAGATCAGCCGATCACGTGAGAACCTAAGAGCCAAGAGGATTGGGGTTTTCACATAATGGTTAAGGTGCTTACCTCACAGACAGAAGGTACAAGGTTTGATTCTCACCTTTGTAGGGAAATTGCTAGGCTTAAAATGACCTGCAAGGGAAGCTACCTAATACTTACCCATGAACTTCTGGAATTATAGCTTAGTAGTGATACAACCCAAATATCCTTAAGCTTCAAGGGCAATTAGAATGGTTTTACAAGTCAAATCTTCTTGACAAATAAAGAAAAATGGTCTCAATTTGTTTCCCAGATTTAATGCATCTCAGCAAAGGATTACTGAAAATGTGGAAACCATACACAGCTTGTCTTCATAAGATAGTCATTTTGAATATCTGAAGGGATCCTGTACTGAGAGCCTGACTTGTAAGTTCAGTAAATGCAATATTTTGTTAGGGCTCAGCAAGGATTTTTATGGGACAAAATAGACAGATTGATGCTGTTGTGTAGTTGGACACTCGCCACAATGGCAACTTTTTTGTAGCAATAAAGCAGCAGCTGCCATCCAGTCTGTAATGACAGTGCTTTCCTAAATAAACCGTGTTAAAGATACTGATTGTGTTATAAAAACACCTGCTGTAATATGCAGTATCAGTGAGAACAGGCAAATGAGGCTACCGAGTTCCGCCTAAATTTAGAGATCAGTTTCCAGGGTTTGCTCCAAGGTCATCTGCTGAAGCCAAAATTATCTAGCCAATCAAAAGACAAGGCAGAAAATCCATCAGCTAATAAAAACCTTAACAGTGCATGAGAAAACGCATAAATCTCTAAATAATTTATTAACAGTGACCTGCAAAAAGCTTATGTTGGTTGTGCAAGAAACATGAGTTCTTTGACCAAGATGTTAAAACATCCTCAGAAAAATATAAAGTCACCAAGAAGGAAACGTTGAAATCTGTTGATATACCATCTTTCTGATAGGACTATAGTAGAACCACCTGACCCAAACATTTACAGGAACAGCACTATAGCTACAGAACAGGGATCTCTATGTATTTACTAAAGACTTATCTTAACTGATTGTGACACAAAAGAGCATACAGATTTAGATTTATAAATGTAGTTTTCTGTATTTTAATGGGCTATACCAGTTAGCAAATAAAGACTTCTCTAATACCATAGACCTGAGTTTCAAAGACCTAAACAGAGTGCTCTCCAAAGTAGATTCTGTCATGCTACTTGGAATTATTTTATTTTCAGGACAGCTCCTAGATTTACTTTAAACCATGGGGATGTCATTTATAAAATGTTTGTATTGAGTACAAAACACTAACAACCAAAAGCATAAAATATTGCCATATCTATCTATGTCTATATCTATATCAATCTATCTATATATACCTAATATATATGCAAGACATGTTCCGTTGCTCCATAAGAAATCAGCATTATAAAAAATAACTGATTTTGAAAATGCATTCCTGATTTATAGCCCTTTTGGCAAATCTACTGATCCAACATTCAAGTGGCTGAGAGTTGTACAAGGGTACATGGTGTAAAACCTACCTCTGCCAAACTGAGGGGGGTATATGCCAGTAGTAGAAGACAAATCAATTATTGTTTCTGGGAAATTAAATTTGGAGCTTCAGTATTATTTCTGGGTGCTTAGCTTTGTGATTTTTGGGCAATTTTTAGGCACCTGGTTTTAAGGTTTCATGGCATTTTTATAATAGATTTTTAAGACTTCTGGGCTATTTTTAATTCAGTAACTTTTGGTACTTTAATGTGGCAGATTCAGGGCTAATTTTGTGTACTTCGATTTTCAGCAAGGGCCGCAATGTGTTGTCCTGTTCAGTTCCAGACTTTCACACGTGCTTCAATTTGCACTCAATCCTTCCTAGTCTAGTACCCTTATATATCATATACTACATAAGGTATAAAATATCTTACTTCTCAGGTACCCCAAATCAGTCCCCCCTTTCGTATATTCACCCCGTGATCAACACAGCCCTGAAGTGTCATCACACATGAAAACACTTATTACCAGTTTTCTCTGTGTTGTCCAGATATACTTATATGAATCACTTAAATGATTTTCCACTCAATGTCATGGCATTTGTAATACCGAGATGCCTAACTTATGGCAGAGAATGTAATTTATTTTAGATAAAACACAAGCTTGCAGATATATGTTATTACAAAAGTGGCATGCCAATGAAATTGCATGCTGCTGTAAATAATAGAAGGGGGAATTGATGTCTGACGTGCAGCTGAGACTATATGTTTGAATGAAATATGACCACACTTTGCATTATTGCAGGAATGTCTCTTTTGATGACCATGTTTAAACTACAAAATAGTTACATTTTTTTTTCTAGTCAACTGCCCAAAAAAGAATGCCTTCTCTATCAGGGATTGATATCAGAGTATGAGCAAAGTGAAAGACCTGTTCTGGTAGAGTTTTTAGTTGAATCTAGAAGAGAAGTTGCTGTTTAATAAGGGATAATTAACAGCAGGGCATATAAAATACGGCATGCTAACTATCAGAATCAATCATAGGAGGTTAAAAAAGATTGTGAAGAGAAACTGGAAAAGTAGTTTATAAGGGAACAATGGGAGGACATATGTATGGCTTCCAAATATGGGAAGTCCAGAAGGTTTAGGATTTTGGCTTGGAAGTGTTTGCATAGGTATTTTGATATCCCTAGCAAATGTCAAAGAAGTTTCTCTCAGGTAGATGACAAATGTTGGAGATGTGATGAAGAAGATTTTAAAAATTCCCCACAGAGTATTCTGTCAGAAATATTGTGTGAGTAAATGGCTGTAACTAAGGAAGCAATTATTTTGAGATGGAACACAGGATCTGAATTGCCTAGACATTGTAAGGCTTTGATAAGTTTAATTTTACTGGCTGCCAAAAAAGCACACACTGGAAAATGAAAATCAAATGCTAAACCAATTGCATTTGAAATATTGAATACTGAAAAAAAATAGGAAGTGGGATCTTTAGAAAAGGGAAGGAGCAAATTATATAGAAATAAATGGAATGTGTGGGAACAATAACTGCAGAATGATATTCAGGAGAAAAGGAATGAAGTTTACGGGAAGGCAGGAACTGAGCAATATATGTAATGTTCAAGTGAATGACAGCTGCTATAAAGAAAGAAAGAAAACACATAGTTCATAGGTTAGCTGCCCTTGCGAGCCATTGTAAGCCTAGCCAATTATCCCTTGTGAGACTCAAACCCTGTACTTTGTGTTTGTAAGGCAAACACCTTAACCATTAGGCCATATATATAATGTATAATGAATCAAAATGGAAAAAATGTGCTAATATTGTTTGTTTTCTTTTCTGTTAATTTATGCGTGCCTATGAATTAAGTGATAATTAAATAAATGTGTTAAAATGTTTCCCAGGTTGCTAATAAATTCTAAAATATGCTGGCTCATTTTTTTAACTCCCATGCAACTAACAAATTCCAAAATGTGCTGCCATAATTTTTATTGACTTACAAACATGTTTTTGCATTTTTTCAGCACAGACAAAGAAGAATTAATATACAGCAAAGGGTTCTATAAGGATAAGCATCAGAAAGATTTCTTGTTTACTGGGCATCACTTTACACTGTGCTTCAAAATCAATATTACTTGAGGTGAAAGGAATAAACTTAACTTACTAATTCTAGAAAAATCAGTGTGGAGACTGAGAGTGTAGCAGAGATCATCCATGAAGTGAAAATGCAGTGAGGGATAGTGAGTACATCACTTTATGAGCTGGAAAAAAATGATTTGCAGAATAGCTAGTATGACCATTGATAACTATCGTGAGGCAGTCATTAATGCCATGGGGTACAATCTTTGCTTAGAATCAGGATCTTAATAGGCAGTCTCATGGAGAAGACAGAGGAATATGTGACACAGAGCTTTTTAGGCCTTTAAATTGAAGTCAAATCTTCAGAAGCCATTACAGTGCCTCTTCATCTTACAGTCAAACCTATAAACCAAGACACCATAACAAATGCTTTGAGAGCACAGATGTTTTTATCTATGGTAAAAGGTGGTTTCCCTAGTTCACAGGAACATCATCAACAAAGTACACAAACTACATGGGTATCAAGTATAGAATAAAAGTGTTATAGGCTTACTGTTGCATCAGTTCAATGAAGGTGACTAAAAAAGAATAATATGAAGTTGGAACCCACCTTATTTGTTGAGAAAATGCATTCTGACTTTTTATATTTATGACAAACAGTTGCTACCTGTAGCAGAGTTTATAAATATCTGACAAAATGTCCCTGATCTGATACACATACCTGTGTGTGTGTGTGTGTGTGTGTGTGTGTGTGTGTGTCTGTGTGACTGTGTGGAAGAAGGGTAGGAGTTAATTATTTCTGAATTGCCACATAGGTATAAAGTGAAATGATGAAAGGATGGATACTAGCACATTTGTGCTTCTCAGGGATGAAAATGGTCCATATGAATTTAGCCTGCTCACCTCATAAAAACATTTCTGTAACACAAATGTGACTATAAATGCTCCTCCTACCTCCTTATATGAAATGTTTGCAATGTTCTGGAACCCTCTACTTCCCATCCACCCTCTATCCTCTGAAGAAAGTGACTTCTTTCCCCAAGTCAAAGAAACAGCACTTTACCGCAACATATTCACTCTTAAGACAGAGCTGAATGCAAAAACAAAGCAAATAACGCAACAAAGTTAATGGATTATGAACATATTCCCCAGTGCCTAATATAATTCAAATACATGAAGAAAAAAACATTACAAGTACCACAGAAATTTATATACTTCACATTATATAATGCACATATGGGATGCATCCTTAAAATATCACAGGCATATGATCAACATTACTAAACATCTGTTTCATTAAGGAAAAAATACATAAATTATATTTCCTGCCTCCACCTGCAAAAACAGAAAAACAGAAATATACCCTAAAAAAAGGCAGTGGAACGATGGCTGAACAAGTTATCAAACCACAGTATACATCCAGAGCTCACTTCCTCTGCTCAACACTTACTATCTCTTTCCATCCCTACAAAATAAATGCATCATCACCATTTTGTGCCACGTATCAAAATTCAGAAAAGTTACAAGCTTCAAAGAACAGTTGCTCTGGTGACTACAACAAAACAAGAAAAGGACAGATTCCGAAATTTAACTCATTCACTGCCATTTTTGTACCCAAAATGTTTTTGTTCAAGAATAAAATGTTTTCTTACTTTAGTATGAATATGTTATGTATTTCTTATGTCAGGACATGTTTTAGTTAGTGGGATCCATACCTTTTAACACCTTGATTTTCACCGATGTCTATGACTTTTGATTCAGAGTTTTGATCTTAACCTGTCAACTTTTAAAGTCACACCTTGCAATAATTAAAAATATCATTCTATGCCCCTGATTATTTTTGGCTATATCCCTAATTCTGAGGTCAACAGGCTGTGAACTATAATGGAAGCTGATATGTGGGGGAAGCCAAGATTGGTTCTTGCTTTTATTTTTTATAATTTCAAGATAGATGCTAACTATGGATGAGAAGTGCTGTTTCAGTACAGAATAGAGGTATCGGTCCATAACATTTCTCTGCAGTTAAAGACAATTTCACTACTGAAAACTTTGTGATGTATCCTCACATAAGCACATGAGTGGAAGCCAATCTGTGAAGCTAAGTGAAGCATTTTTATTACTTTTCGGATGCAATTCAGAATAAACAAGGACTATTATACAGTTAACACAGATCTACCCCATTATGGAATGATCCTGATTTGTTCATGGTGGATATCTAAAGTAGATAACCTAATTTGCAGAAAGGTACTACTTAACTCGGTAGCTCATTCAAAGGTATCTTTAAAATGTGCAGAATATCAATAGCTAACTTTCGCAATAAGAATGAATGCCCTCTATTTCACAAAAGGAGGCACATAACATTAATCTGTCCCAGTTAGGTTTTCTACAGTCAGCAGGAAAAGTACCATGGTGCCTCATAAAAAAAGTTTTTTATAGGCCCAAGTGTTGTAAACAAAAATCACAAATCATAACAATAAATAAATAAATACTCAGAGAAATATAAGTAGAGCTCTTAGAGGGCAGAAGTCCTTTCATAAGCTTAATGAGTAGCTGGGAAGAAGCAGGGAGTGTACTTGTTTATGAGCAATGATCAATGATAATGTGTAGAGGAAAACAGAAACTAGAAGACTTGGCCTTTAGGGGGCACATGTTTTCTGCTTTAATTTCTTTTGTCTTGAGTTTCCAGTTATATTTCAAGTGAATGTGCATTTTTGCTGAGCAAGAGTACCTCTGTGTGGAGTCTGCATGTCCTCCCCATGGTTGGGTGGGCGTTTGAAAGACATGCGTAATGGGCGTGCCTTTGTTGAAGGTTGAACGTCGAGCTGGCACCTCGGCGTTCGTGAAAATTTACTGCCAATCATTAGCAGACCAAAGTTCCGCTGTGGCGACCCCTAACCGGGAAAAAGCCAAAATACCAACAACAACAACCATTTGTCCAAAAGTAGCATGACAGACTGGAACATGTAGAGACACACGTTTTTCTCTATTGTGCAACATGAACTTAGGGAGTGTAAGAGTGTACCCCCACATGGGGGTGTGCAGAAAAAACTGTGTTTGCTGAAAGTGACTTTCAGTGATTTTGTATTCACTAATTTGTTGGTCAGAAAATACCTTCAACAAATAAACACAAATCCTATGCCATTCTCCTGAAGCATGCTCGTGTCTGTGTGTGTGTGTGTCTGTGTTGTGTTTTATTTAAATTATTTGAACAGGACTGAAAGGACCCCATTTTCAGATATAATCAAAATAAAAGATACACAAAAGAGAACAAAAATGCAACACAGTGCGTATATACACATCTACATGAAATACAATCTCTTATAATGTACCATGATATCAAACTTAATAAAAGTAGTATAGCACAGAACAGTAAACAGCATCATTAGCAAGTACATTTGTAGCAAGCACAGAAATCACAAGTATATAACCTGAGAAACATAAGACAAATTAACTTTTAATGCACAAAGGGAATCCCTTGACCAGTTCTGAGTGTGTTAGGATTCAGCTGAGATATGGATACCGTCTGTGTAGTGTGTTACCTTTAAGTTAGACCCAAAGGGACAGCTTACACTCAGCAGCTACATATTCATGCTTTCTAATTAATGGTCATGTTACTTGTTTGTCTACTCTGAAATCATGTTTCAGTGACATCTCAGTTACTTTGTAACATGTCAGTATGGTATGTAACACTGCCTTCTTTCATGCCTGGGCATTTTACACAAAGCAACCTAATATTCTGAGTAAATGCTGTAACAGCAACATATTCTGGTATGACCACAAACAATGACCTCTTTTCTTTAAGCTGCTACACATAGGCTTGCTGTTTGCATCTATAATCTGCTGTTTTTATGTACTGCATTTTTATCCCTGATTTTATTGTTTTGGAATTTCCAACCAATGATATTAGTCTTATGTAGAGCTGAAGTTTCTCAGACAGGTCAATGAAGACAGTGCAAAGTAGCCTGTGTTTGTTGTAATACTACAGATTTTAAGGGCAGTCATTATAGATAGCATCACAAAGTTCTCACATATGAAAGTGTAGACACAATGGTATACATGGTGCATTCCTGACTACATCCATGAGTTTATCATTTTAGATTCTACATCAAGCTGTACAAATATGCACTTCAAACTCTGATTTAGATTATGTTGCTTACACTAGACTAAGTTTTAGCTGCATTTATAAGGTTCGAGCATCCACATTGGGTATTTCATCCATATGCATATTAGGCACATACATTAACCCTTGTAGTTCCAAACATTCTTCTGTCCTCTTCATAATACTGATCACTATAGAAAGGCACTTTGTCATCCACCTATTGAACACCTCTCTCAACCTCTCTTCTCTTTCCCTCTCCGAGTACAAGTGACTGCAATCTTGTCATGTTATAATCTGTTTATTATTGTTATTTTTATAATAATGCACACACAATTATAAGTCCACACATGTAAGAATCTTTTTAATATTATTGTTTTGTTTTATAATAATGTAAATCTTTTTGTTGAATATTATGCATTGTACATGCCTGTAATCTGTAAAATGTGCTTTAGAGAGCTTTTCTTCCTGGGCCTTCACTGAAAATGGGTATTTTTTTCCCCAGATGGACACTCCTGGCCAACAAATGCAAAATAAAAATAAAATAAAACAGAAATATTTCCATTCTTCCTGATCCTAATTCTGATTAAGTCCTTTAAGAAATAATGTTATATAATCTATGTTATACATGTAATAATAATTATAATAACAATAACAATAGTATTAATAATCATAATAAAACAACTCGCTTTTGCGGGTTGTAGGTTCTAATTTTGCTGTAGCTCTGGTTAGTAGAATGCGTCCACAGGAGAGAGATGGCAGATTCTACAATATAGCAACGCAGCTCCATAACAGTAATACCTGAAATCTCTGCTCTCCACAGCCCATTTGGCTGATGTAGTTGGTTATGCACAGCCAGTATACGCATAGTAGTGTGGTCTGCAGAATAAAAAAAAAAAAATAGATAGCCACCTTGCCATAGTACTTGTGTTATTTATCCTTCTTTTTGTAACCTACTGAAACCTATGAGCTCTGTAAACTTACTGAAGCATTTTTTTTCTTTGCTATCTATTCACCACCCTCCTGGGTACTATTTATGCCTAGGGAAAGTTTGTAATCTTTCAGCCCTGAGCACAGAGGTTTGCTTAGAAAGTCATCCAAGGCATGCAGCAGATACAATCTCTCCATCCTCCTTTTAGTCTCTCTCTCTCTTTCTCTGTTTACAGTAACAGAATGAGAAAAAGAGCCCTCCTCCTCCTCCTCCCAAGAGCAAGTCTCCAGTACAAACTGAAGAAGAAAATCTGTTTGTTTCATAACTAATCAATATATGAATGCACTGCCTTTTAACATATATATGTGTGTGTGTGTGTGTGTGTGTGTGTGTGTGTGTGTGTGTGTGTGTGTATGTGTGAGAAACACAAGATTATAAAGTACTTAGCATTCTGTCTTCTAGGCCACATTATGCATGAACATTCACCAGAACTATTGATATCTGAGTATACATTTCAGAAACAGTATGAAAGATGCTAGGTATCATAATTACATGTGTAATTAACATGCTACCTGCACCAACAATTACTCCATTAGACCATAAATAGTACCTTTGAGAACCAGCAATTGTCGTCTTTCAAGCCCTGATTACTGCTGCAAAACACAATAAACGTTCTCATTCTGCCAGAATTGGATTATTAAGAAATGTTTCAAAAAAGTGCAGGTGAATTTTCACACAGATGTAAGGTACTATTGTGCACTTTATTATTTTATCATGAATTTTCAAGTTTTACAGCACTTGTCTTATACTTCAGAATCCAAAGCTATAAAACCAATATTTATTTTTTATTTTGACATTTGCTAATCGTGATAGTTTGAGCAAAAGTTCTTTTTCGGCAGAGGGCCAGGGAGAAAAGGATTAACAGTATCATACATAAATAGTGTAAGCAGAGAATAAACACACACATTTTTTTTTATATCAAAGCTCAGAAATGGCAAGAGAGGTACAAAAATATAGCTAGTAGGAAAAACAGTAGCAATGCATAAGTGCTCTAAGCAAAAATAATCACAATTTTATCAAAGAACAGAATGGCTCGAGAGAAACAAAAGCAGAAGGCATTAATAATAAATGGAGATTATACAGCTATATTAAGAATTACACATATCAATTTACAGTGATTTTGGTACTATCCAGTTAAAACAATGTTAATTTGTAATTAACTCACTTTTTAACCTGTAGGTTAACTCTATAACTTCTGCTTCTCATACTAAACTCCTGAGTTATATAATAAGATAAAGACAATATTTTTAATATTGGAGAAGCTACTTAGAAATTATGCACTGAATAAAATTCCAAATAATAAATAAGTTGGTTATGTACAGTACAAATTGTAAAATTATCAGTAAACTAGCCTAATATATTTTTGACCAAAGGAAACACTTCAAAATACATGCAAAAAGCACTGCAATTGTATACATATAACGTGTCAGCTTCTAGAAAACACTATGTTTTTCTGTTAATCAAGCAGTAATGCTTATTTTTGAAAATGTTATTGCTTGTTCATGCTAAAGACAATTTTACATGAAAATATGTTTACTTTCACAGGCATACACTGGCCCTGAAAAAAAGATGAAGCACCTTGTCAAAAGTATCCTCTGGTTGTCACCAGAGAACCTGTAGCCCTGTCCATATATCTTTGCAGATTGTGGCTGCCGCCGCGTGTAGTCAACAGAAGTAGATGTGATTTTTAAAAACTGCAAGTGGCAACAACCTTTAATGACATGAGTCATTACTATATAATTAGCTGGAAAAGCTGCTTCAGCAGTATCTCATGGAACTAAAAATGTACATTAAAGGAATCACAGAATGTTTTTTTTTCCCCTAAAGTGGTTAAAGAAATAGATTTATTGATGTGGAGATGCTGCGTATTCACAACTTTTGGGGCATGTTTACAAACCTTCTAGAAGAAATTAAGAGGCTTACACTAAGCTTTAACAGTAGAAGAAACACCTGGGGCCAATGGCTTTCACAAGATGGCTTATGAAGGTAACTTCCCTTGAGTTGCTGGTTTGAATCTGACTTGCACCACAAAGTAGGTTATAGTATGGCAATACTGCATGTTAATAGTGCATACAGCTGGTATAGTGCCCCCTGCAGGTAGTTAGACATATCGTCTGGGATGATTTTAATAAATATGGCCAGTGTTATATTTCCATTCCAGTCACTTTTTAAATGGATATTTATAGCAGTGGAGTAAAAAAAGGGTATGCATAAGCAGGATGATAAAAGGTAAAACAGTGACTGAAACCTCTTAGAGGTGCTTCACCTTCTGGCTCATATATATACATATATATAAATAATTCTAAGTTGAAAAATAATATGACAGCAATCACAACATCCTGAATCCTACACAGCCCCAAACAATAGGATTACCACCTGTCCCTCTTTGCGAGGGATAGTCCCACTTTGGGCAGTTGTATCCTGCAAAAAAAAAAAAAAATCTAAAAAAATGACAAATGTCCTGACATTTGAAGACAAAACATATTTCTTAAGTTTTGCAGAAAACAGTTATTTTGTATCTGGAATACATAAATATTATATGAAATGGCATAAGCAACTGAAATGCTACAAAACAAGCTTTTAGTTTGGCAAAAAAAAAGAAGTTATGTCCTTTGCACTGGCTGTGGATATATTTTGTCCTGGAAAATCTCACATTTCTACAAAAAATGTCCCACTTTGGGCATTTGAAAAGGTGGCAACCCTACCAAACAATCACACACAGACAACTTTAATCACATTTTTGAGTAGAAAGTAGTCTTATGTGAAGAATATAAAAATGAGATACTATGCTAGGAAATGAATTTTTGCACAGCAGTAATCCCCCCTACATTCTCCTCACAAAAATATTTCTGCTTTGAGGGTGTGCAGTCTTGAAGTTAGGGAAATAAATGATTTTCCACAAACTAAGTTTTAACTTCTGAGGTTAGTTAACATTGAAGTTGTTATACTGAAGTGGCAGAGGTATGCAGTCTGTGTGTGTGTGTGTGTGGGGGTGTGTGTGTGTGTGTGCGTACTGCAGAGGTATGCAGTCTGTGTGTGTGTGTGTGTGTGTGTGTGTGTGTGTGTGTGTGTACTGCAGAAGTATGCAGTGTGTGTGTGTGTGTGTGTGTGTGTGTGTGTGTGTGTGTGTGTGTGTGTGTGTGTGTGTGTGTGTATGGGAGGGATGTACTGCAGAGGGATGTAGTGTGTGTGGGAGGTATGCACTGCAGATGTATGCAGTGTGTGCGTGCATGTGTGTGTGGGGGATGTACTGCAGAGGTATGCAGAGTGTGTGTGTGTGTGTGTGTGTGTATGTGTGTGTGTGTGTGTGTGATGTACTGCAAATATATGCAGAGTGTGTGTGTGGGGTGTGTGTGCTGCAGAGGTATGCAGTGTGTGTGTGTGTGTGTGTGTGTGTGTGTGTGTGTGTGTGTGTGTGTGTGTGTGAGTGTGCTGCAGAGGTATGCTGGTTTTATTTTTCTTCTTTCATTGTATATTTATCATTCAGTACTTGGGATTGGATATTATTGGATTTGTTTATTGTGTAGTCTACTAATGACATGAATCATTCTTATGTTACATAACTTTATGGTTCATATTTGTCTCAATGTACGTTACTCAGTATATCTTATGTTATTCATTTACTATTTTTGCAATATACAAGCAAAGCATTTGGTTTATTAGCATGTCTTTGATCTTCATTTCTACATACTCAGCTTAATTGTTTTGTAGTTACAGGGGTCACAATTACATGTTTTACACTTTTGCTGATGAGCCTCCCTATGTGATCAGAGTCAACAGCCAACACCAGAGGAGCAAAAGGGCACAGAAACAAGTCAAATGAACTGAATTTGTGATGTGTGCCCTCCTGTGTATGGCATAAATATCAATATAACAATAGTGTTAAATAATCCTACCAGTGTTATTTTTGCCTTATTTACACAAGTGCTCACTTTCAGTCTTTTTGATTTTCCCCATCACGACAAAGGGAATACTGCTTAGTAAAATGAGAGCATATTATATTATCACTTAATTATAAGTCATGGAAGAATAAGCAGACAGAAATGCTCTGCTCATTAAAGAATTACTCTGCAATTAATACCAGAGTTACCTGTGTTAGTTGCCTAACACGTTTTTTACTATGAAATACAGGCATCAGACTTAAGATAGTTTCTCTAACTCGTGAAAGTACATTGAAGTAAACTTTTGTTACAGTGTCATCATATGAGTAACTGCAATTTTGCACCCGAACCATAAAAAGATCATTAAGGCTGCACAGTTGTTTTCTTTTTTTCCTTGTACTGTAGTGTTTTAATAGATTTATTTTGGAAAAACAACAAGTCTTTTTTTTGCTTCAGCTTTTCTTCATACCCAGTTCTTCATTGCATCTAACTTGTACTGCCCAGTGTCACTTTCAGCTCTCTAGTTGGCATATCCAGTGCCCCTGTAGCCAGCCACTGTACTGACCCTCACATAGCAGTGATGATCACTGGATACCCCTATTAGCATAACAGAGTTTGTTGTAGTATTGGTGGGCATCACTAATGACATGGTCAAATGAGAATTTTTTTTCTTTGTAGCCAGGCAACGGCAATGGGGAGAGTCATGCAATGAGACAAAAAAGCAACCGGAGTATGCATGTGCTTGCATGTGCCCTGATGGAGATATTACACACTCTGCTCCAACAAAGAACATATGCAGCACTAAAGCTTTCCTTTCTCTAACCTCATTTGGGAAACAAAGTCACATTGCTATGTACACACTTCCCTCTGAGATAGCAGTATGTCCTCCTGCTCCCCTACCAATTCATTCAAATCCTGAGATTGTGACAGTACCTAGCTCACCAGCTGCATAATCAGGAGCAACCTGACTTTGCCAGTATAACCAATGAAACTGTTTTTCTTTAAAACTTAGGTAAACAATGCCATGAAAGAAAAGGGGGTTTAGCACTAATGAAAAATATTCTTGCAAGAAACTAACTCCACATTAAAACAACGTGGAATGTGCTTGCCCTGTGAGTGACTAATGCCTGTGCCTAGAGAGAGGATGACTTAGTTGAACTGGTAAAAGAAGAAGTACATTTTAATGATTATTTCTGCCTCATCAACTGCTTTGGCACCACTTTTTTCATTAAACCTCTCTAGGGAACTATGAGAGAAAGCTATGGGATGGATTATATTGCTTTAAAATTAATTCACCATGCATGATCAGCTGCGAAGAGTCTAAAAAATGCCAGCAGACATAACAGCAATGGCCTTTCCAAAGTTTTGCTTTAAAGATATCATACTAAACAATATAAACAATGACCCACAACATGTACTGGAGAAAAGAATCTCATAGGATTTAGTTTACCCTCTAGTTATCATAAGAAGAATACCAGTAGCTTCTGTTTCCATGTTTATATAGTGAAATAATCTTGCATTAACTATTTCTTAGAAAAAATATTTTACTGAGGTACTGGTGTAGAGTGTCCTTCAACAAGGCTTGGCAACAGAAACAAAACTAAAGTCAAAACCAAGGTGGGTAGAATATATGTCGCATGGAAATCTGTAGTAACATTTTCAGCACTATCTGGAAACTATCTACATTTGTACATGGTCAACTGAATATGGGCATCTTAATGTGCTGGTGAAATTGAGAGACCAACATGTTTTATAATTAAGGAGTCCTTTCTTCTTTCTAAGTTCCCAGTTAAAAGTGGTACCATCTGTGAATTATTTCATGAATGAGGGGTGTCGCATTTAAATCTGTGGGTTAAAGGGTACATTCCATTTAACTAGATGAGTGCCATTCAAACCTGACCAATACATTGTAGTTTAATTAAATTGATGGTTGCGGTTGACATGGTTAAAGTGTTTATCTGACAGGCTCAAGGTACAGGCTTTAATTCTCATCTTGAAAAGCATGGGTTGGCTAATAATCATCCATGAACATCTGATGCTGTTGAGCTTCTAAACTATTATTTATTTAACATTTGTTTTCCAGGAAAGTCTGACTTGGACAGAGCCTATTTTCAGCAGAAGTCCAAGGAGAAAAGCTCCAGATGCAAGTCTTTGGAATGTGGGAGGAAATCAGAGCACCCCTAGGAAGCCCACACAAATGCAGGGAAGACATGCAGACTCCGCACAGAAGGCACCCCAGCTGAGAATCAAACTGGAGAACCTCTTGCTGTAAGGTGACAACGCTAACTGCTGCACCACTGTGCTACCCATATAGAAAAGAATGTTTGAAATTAAGATTTGATTATTATCCACAAAGCATAACTCCATGCTTTTCAACTGTGCAATGCTACAAAATATCAGAGCATGGGTTGGTGCAAGGCTAGAGTTCACTTACAGTGAGTGTGAACAGGAAAGAATCTGGTAATGGCATCTCCTTTAAAATCTACCTCCCCACTGTGTACAAAAAAAAACTGTAAGGCTTTAATCCTGAATTCACATAATATGTGCATGCATATGTGCACATGCACACACACACACACATACATTTATATTTAGAAGAGATACACAGAGAGAGAGATATGGTTATAGCTATAGACACATGTGTGTGAACATGTGTAAAAGTAGATGGCCTGTGGCTTACCAAGTTCGATGATGATTGCAAGCTGAGTGCAATCACTGAATAACCAAGTGATGTTAACATATTACAAAAGGGGCTAAGAGAGACAAATTATTGGTGCCAAAGCCATGGACTACAATTAAATACAAAAATGTGTATTATTATCCTCTTTGGAAAGAGGAAGTCCCTGCAAATTACAATATTGACAGCACTCCACCTACGCTCAAACCCAGTGGTGTGAGATTTGGGAAGACAGGTTGATAGCAATCTAAACTTCAAAAACCATGAGTCCACACTGGTAAGGAAAGCCTTCTACTTTGTGCATCTTATAAGTAAAGGGATTGCATCAAAGTCTAAGGATGTTATAACTCCTCTAGACTCACCCCTCATCAGACCACTAATAGAGTACAATGCTCCTTTTTGCATGCAACTCACCAGACACCTGCAGCAGCTGGAGAGACCAAAGGGGTTTCTCACCAAGAAAATTCAGGGCCTCCAAAACATAACCTACATGGAAAGACTGAAAGCACTGTCACTGTACTCCTTATCCTACAAGCTGCTGAGAGGTGATTTGTGCCTGGCCTACAGAGCAGTCTCTGATCCTCCCCTAATGGAAATGCTGCACCTCCGCAAATCAAATGGGAAAAGAGTCACTCACTCTAGGAAACTCAACATAGCCTATGACATTAACAGAATATGCTGGAGAGACAGATAGATCTCCCAGAGATTGCCACTCCTCTGGAATAAACTTCCAAGTCACATAAAACAGAGCTCCTCAATGACCCTATTTAAGTTATCTTAGAAAACCGTATGAGAGACAGTGAATTTACCCCGGGGCTGTCACCTATATCCCTCTTGGATAAGGGTAGTCAGTGCTGATCATAGACTTGCTCTGCAAATGTAGACCATACAACTTAGTCAATAAGGGAACAAAGGTATAACATGGCTAGGCTTATAAAGACCCTAGAAGCAATAGTCTAGTAACCTCCTATGAAACTATGAAACTGTGGTGATATCTTGGAATAGTAAGGTATACTGCAGAAGTGAACTACGCCAAGAATTCATAGCTGATATGGTCATCCATGCTCACCTTAGTATTGAGTGTACATACAGTCTGCTGACACAACTATTGGAGGGAACTGTTAGAAACCCCAATACGTACGCAGACATTCCATACACTAAACTGGCACTGCCTTCATGCCATCTACACTCAGGAGTCATGGTTGATGACAAATTTAACAACCTACACACAATAACAGAGAATGGGTGCAACCAGATGCAAATCCAAATTAGAACAATAGATGACCATGCATTTGACCAGCAAAAGACATGCTTCACTTGCCTATATAGTTTAGGCTTACCTTTGCAGTATACCACATCACCATTACTGGGACTGTCCTGCAGTGCCACTGGTCCACAGTCCACAAGAGTCAACAGCAAGGTCAGCACACATGAGAACGATTAGGCTAAACATGCTTTCTCAAGTCTTTTTAACTTCTACTGATTTCTTTAGTTTAAGAAATTCTCGATCCAAGGGGCAATGTACACTAGCAATCTTAAGATGTTAAATTCCTCCCACAGTAATCTCAGTAGCATGCTGACTTTGTTCCAACAAGTCATTATGTAAAGCAAACTAGTATTTGTAAATACCATGATTTTAAAATGTCAGTTGTCTGAGATGTGCCCCTGTCTTTGTACGTAAATTCAAGCACAGACATGCTGCCTTTGTTATGTAGTCCCCTTGAGTTCAGTTTGCATTACACTGTTGACTACAGTGTCCACAGTAATATCCTATGTGCAGAACTCACTGTTCACAATTATAACTGGGCTGCATGTGCAGTTTTCACCTCGGAGAGCTGGTTACAAAGTGTAGCCTCTTTGTTTTTTTTTTTTGTAGTGACATTGCTTTCTGTGCCTTGTCCTTCTTTCCTTCCTTCCTTCCTTTCTTCCATCCATCCTTCTCTACTTCCTTTCCTTTCACCCTTTTTTTTCTTTTATTTCTCCCCTCTTAACTGCACTGCATCTGTTTTCACCAAAGTGTGCATAATGCTTCTTTTTTCATTCATACTTGTTGCCTATCTCTCCCATCCTAGTCCGAGATCTGAAATGGTCATGCCTTGTTCCTTGCCAAATAATTGTCTGCGCATTTTCAGGATTGCGTTTCCTCTTTGCTTTCTGCATTAAACCTGTCTCCTTTCTTTGCTGTTTTTTTAATCAGATATTTTGCATTTTCATCCTGTATCCTGCAATACTACATCCCTTTCTAGCTTGTTTTCTCTTTCTTTCTTTACATTCCTTTCTGTCCCACATTCCTTAACCCTCCCCCCAACTCCAACCCAAATAGTTGCTTGACAGTGATCTGCTCATTTCCTCCTTTTGTACACAGACCCCCCCCCCAACCTGGCTGTTTGTTTGATAAGCCAGAATTCCGGTTTTATTCTTTGAATGCATCTGAAATTGTTCTGCATCTATTTCTTCATGTGATCTGTGTGATTATTCTAATATGATAGTATGAAATAAGTTCTGCATGTAGATTATTACTTTGCAAGTCTTGAACCCACGACCATGTACACTATGAAATAAGTTCTGCATGTAGATTATTACTTCTAATCTCTGCATTATTAAAATTTTCTAAATTTGAAGAGTGTGCATTATTAATGATTATTAGTGTGTGTTCATGTATATGTGTGTGTGTGTGTGTGTGTGTGTGTGTGTTTGTGTTTTAATTTCCCACTTCTGTCATAACCACCCTTTCCAACTGGATTTTACTTGCACACATCTGTTGGCCTTAACTCTGTATACCTCATGTAATTAAACGGGATAAATATAATGAACGGATGTACAGTGTGCAGATTATATTTCACAACATTGACAACCCACTAGACTGGCATACACTGCATCAATCACCAATGGTTGACACTCAATAAATAAAAACAAATGTTTTAGGTTGGGGGTCATAACCTCCTGCATCCCAGATCCCCTACACCCCCTGCTAATTATATATGCCAACTCCAAGATCACAAAACAGTGGGGAAAGGGTAAAAATCCTACTCCCCACTGTATAGTGTCCCCCCCAAGCAAATGCTGACATCCTCTGATGAATCAGCAGTTCGATAAAACAACCTTCCTTCGTAAATATT